>NC_092631.1:53095494-53168245 GCF_039555335.1 Amphiura filiformis | reverse complement strand
TCTCCATACTAGACACTTGAGATTGTATGGCAAAGACGCAGCTTATTCTCCTCTTAACATTCTAGACTAAACACGTGGAAACCTACTCGATTGTTACAATATTCTATTTTTCAACATTAACAGCTTTACAGCGTACTATGTGGTCATTGTGGATGCTGCGTTCTGTTCATGGAATAGCCAGCAATAATTGTAATTTACACAATTTTCATCAGTGGCGGCGCCAGGATTTTTTTTCGGAGGGGCATTGAGGGGGAGAAGTGAATTGGGGGGGGGGGCAAATTCAACCAATTTTGCGCAAAACTGCCGCAAAATGTGGACATTTTCGTAATTTTGGTTTTACTGGGGGCACAGGGTGCAAGAGTTCTGACTGGGGAATTTGCCCCCCATGCCCCCCATGGTGCCGCCACTGATTTTCATCAATTATGAGATGATTTTCTAGGATACCTGAATAATCTTAGATTTTAAAGAATAGCCGTTCGTGTTACTAGTACATGATGCAGTAGTTAGATTATTTTGCACTGAAGGCCAATTTATGTAAGTTAGTCCATTTAATATAATTACTTAAAAATTGATGAACCGACGATAAATGTCAAAATAATATCAATATGGAAAAATATTTGATTGTACACCTTGTTTGTATATCCATATGGCTACAGTAATATGAGATTTTATTTGACAAATTAAAGGAGTATTTTTATATTATGATTCAAAGTAGAACTTTGTAGCTAGCCTATTGCTTTTATGACCAATTGCATTGTTTCGACTGCTCAGTACCAGAAATGGGTAAGTACAATAGCTGCCATGTGTAGCTGCCATGTGTAGATGAGTACAATATAATGTGTGCAAATTGTCAAATGTTCACTGGGCAGCTATTGCACTTACTCACTTCTGGCACTGAGCACTCAACTTGTTCATCAGTCTTGCGTAATGTGTGACTACTTTATAATACGCTTTAGATTCGTTGACATTCTAAAAAGGCTCTTTAATGTTCACTTCTATTTAAGAATATTATGAAATTAAAATTCACGTATCGTCATATTATCCAACAAAACGGCACAAAAAGACGTCAGATTGCCGCCAAAATGTAGGTCATTATACTCTACGTATGATATAAATTGAATTAATGGTAATATGTAAGCGGATAATGGTGCTGCCATTCGAATCACGTCTCTATACTAGACACTTGAGATGGTATGGCAAAGACGCAGCTTATTCTCCTCTTAACATTCTAGACTAAACACGTGGAAACCTACTCGATTGTTTTCAATATTCTATTTTTCAACATTAACAGCGTACAGCTAGCTTACTATGTGGTCCATAAGGACATTACTTTCATAGAATGCTTAAATAGTACAGCAGTAGTTATAAATTACTCACAATTTCCGTCAATTGTGAGATGATTCTGAGGCTATTTTGAAAGAATTCTAGGACACCTGAATAATTTGAGAAATACAAGACAGGTAAAGTTTTCTCAATTTCCGCCTTTGCGCAATTTCCCTTGAATCTCAGCTCGTCAAAACGATAAGATGAAGTAAATCGATCTATCGTTGTCATCTGGTGGCCAATTGAGGAATTATACTTCTTCCCCTGGATATTTGATTTTACCCAAATCAAAGAGTATTTAACACCAAACTAATTTTCTTTGTTCTTTAACAGTTTGATTTCAGAAATTAAGCTTTTAAAGAGCTGTAATAACTAGGTCGTGATAAATCATTCATATTAGATTTCATATTTCGTCGAAAATTTAATATCTGAAATATTTTCTGTAATGATGTTTATTTTGTCTTCAACTGAGTACTTTGCAAAAAATACATCATATTCTAATGGACTAATAAGTCTATATAATTATAATTAGTATATAGATAATTACGAGGCACAAAGATGTCTTGCTATCGAAGGAAATTGTTCTGGTCAATATGAACAAATACCGTACCTGCCAGTATTAACCATTTCTGAAATATTGGAAGTGCATTGCAATGGCGACTCAAGAAAGATATTAAGGGCTGGGTTCTCGAAGCAGGGTTAGTGGTCAGGCTTCCTAGGCCATCAGGCTTAAGCTAGTGCTTACAATTTCGCATCGTACATGGTACATCACCAAGAAAGATCAATCAAATGGATCTACATTGGTAGGGCTAGCCTGCTGGACAACTAGCCAAGCTTTGAGAAATCGGACCGTAAGACAAATTGCATTGGTCTACTTTTGTAGTGACCTTTCTGAACCACCAGATTGCTATTATCTAAGACTGATGACATTTCATGGAGATTAATACCGCTTAATACCATATTGCCCTTGCTGTTTCATGTCCAGCTAGACAATTAATCGGGATAGACGTATTACATCCATAGCGTACTCTAAACCGGCCGTAGTCTATTTAAAGAACACGGTATATGTACCTCATTTCATCATTATTTTTCTCTCGTTTACATGTAGTTCTCGCTTTAAAGTAAATACACCCGTATCACTATGCGGCAAAAGCATGGTGGCCAAATAGCTCTAAATCAGGATAATGAGGTCGACAATGCCAGCCTTTTTCTCTCGTAACAAGTGACTCTATAAGTATATCAGATTACTACTATTTAACACCAGGAACATGGATTACATTTGAAGTATTACTCATGTTCCAACTTGCAACATATTTAGGGCAAATCTCCTTCATTTCAAAAGCTTTTAAAAGTCCCTTTAGCATGAATTTACTGACCTTTCCTTGTAGTGGATTTTATCGACATGAACGGGAGACAGTAATCTTGGTTTGTTAGCCCCTGTGATATATCTCAAATCAATTCGCATTATAGATTTATACTTCAAATCGGTAGCGATGGGTGATTTGAATATTGACGAATGAGATGGATCGGCAATAAGTTAACCTATTTCATTAGCTAACAGTATAATTGAACTTATACTATTTCATAAAGATCAAAGGCGTAAAATTCTCATATACTAAAGTGTAGATTAATATGACCAATGATAAAGCGTGAGGCCTGGAATACATAATGTGCTATGAGTGATAAAGAAAAACATAGTCTTGGACAGTCCGAAGTGCTCCGTAGAATACTTAACAAGATTAAAAGGGCATTTCGTGATCCATAGCCTCATCCCCAACTTTACGCAAAAAAAAGTTGAGATTTTTACATCACTGGAAACCTCTGGCTACATAATGTTTATGTACAAAATATTTCTTGCAGGTTAATTCGTTTAGCAAAGATATCGTGAAATTTGAATGTCGTTCTGGTGCACCAGAACGAAATTACAACGCATTGTCTATGGAGCAGTGTAATACACATAATCATGCATAACTCGCGAACGCAAAATCGGAATCAACTGAAATTTTGGGAGTAGGTTTTTTCGTGGATATCTAATGAAAATGACATAAATAGAGTATGCTAGGATCACGAAATACTCCTTTAAGAGACATACCACTACATAAAATATGTATTGACTTCTTTTTAAAATGTACATTTCTATTTCTTGAATGTTTTATTTATCGTACTTAAGTGGAGGTACATATGATATAACATAAGCAATTTCTAACTTAGATGACCTTGAAAATTCTCGTCTGATGACTTTCTTGCTTCTTTTTGGGCGTGTTTGGAACATTTCTATTACATTGTCAGGCACTCGTTTTTCTATATCCATAATCATATCAGCACTAATATTTTAAATGGTTAATAAGATGGGTTCCCCTGGTCCAACAAACCCATTTTTATTTTTATAGAAAGGAAGTAGATATGAAGTGGTGATAAGACTGCCAAGATGAAATTGCCTTTGTGAAAAAACGCCATTGTCTTGGGGAAAATGGTCCAAGTAAAGTTAACGTAACATCCAAAGCTGACAATAGTTGTTCGCGTTTCGAAAAGTAGTTATTTGGCCATGTACACTCCTACATGTAATAACGATCTCTGATCAGATCTCTGAAACGAATCAGTCCAACCACTTGCTACCAATTTCACAGAAGTGAATCTGAACGTATGTTTCCAAATGTTCTCAAAGTGACAAAAAATAGAACTTTTTGGGGACCAGAATATCCAATCGCTCGGAATAGATTCTAATAGAAGAAATTTTCATGTCTCGTATTTTAAGGGCCGGATCCATCACTTCGGTGAAAGATGCTTCCCATGCACACGCAATCACCATTTACAGTTGCAAGCAGACAATTGGTTGTTTGTATATACTGCAAGTACCCATAGGCATTGCTCCTAAGGTACTAGTACCTCTGTACAACACGAAACCCCTACAGACAAGCTGCTTGACTGAAGCTGCTGACTGAAGACTTACATCTAACTTCACTAGCAAAGTAGTAGAGTCAACACCAAAGTATAACCCCAATGAATACTCCTTCGCAATTAACCTACTATTGTTATTCTGTTGGGAGCCATCTTAATTTTGAAATTTCTTACTAGTTTGTTTAACTTGCAATTTCCATTCTGATTTGATTGACACGGGCGCTGATTAGTGGTAGCCTATCCAATCGGTATATTGAAATCTAAGCCCAGATATTGATGTACAATCGATTTATATTTACAGCAACATGATACTCACAAACACAAGATAAACTACTAGTTTAGGTTTACATCGAGGCCGATTTAATTAAAAGGGGGATGATTTACAAAGATGGGTTTCACTAAAAGCATTTGACTTCATTTGAAAATAAGGGTAGAAATTCTGAAAACCGAAATGATTATAATGGAAGTAAATTCAAGTAATCAGATTTTTGATTGTATAGATAATAACATTTATGTAACAAACTATAATTTATAGATGCCAGATATGGGCGAGTATTGTTAGCCTGGCATATTTCTCATTAGGCTGTTTCTAATCAAATAAAAAAAAAAAAAAAATGGTAACTGATTTTGCACAGTGATTGAAAATCAGAGCTAACGCAAAGTATTATTCTTAAAAGTAAAATTGTTTGCAGGAATATCAATTAATGCTAACATACACTTCTAATAAGTTGACCCAATTTGAGGAAGGTTTTCGAAGAAAGAAATCGCACGGCTTGAAAAGTAGCATCGTTGTAACATAATCATCATTATGTGTCTAATTATATATCGCCAATTTTCCAATTTCGGAAATTGTAACTCCCGTACAACCATTGCACTATTACTTTCAGTTTGCTTAGTTTGAAACTTAAACGGGCTGTTCCAGTTGAAATTCTTATACCCTATGGAAGACACGGCCTTATTCTCCCACAGAGGGTGTGTGGATTTCAAATGAAGTCACCCATTCAGGCAACCCCATTTGCAATTCACACTCCCTGTGTGGAAGATTAAAGTCATGTTTTCCATAGGGGTGTATGGGTTTCAATTAGAGTTACCCAATTCAAATGTAGTTCGTCCCATTTCTGTTGACATATCTAGAACCTAAAACAGGGACTCGTGAATTTGAGAGTAAGAGGCGACTGACAACAGCAACATAAAAATCGGCGAGTGTTGATGTATGCTATTCGATAAGGCTACGTCAATGATCGAAAACTACTTGGAATTGACATGAGTGTTGTAGTCTAACCTGTCATGTTAGCAAGTCCTGATTTTGATCACTCAGCATAATGCTTTACCATTGACAACACAGAAAGAGAAGCGTCCCGATTGCGTCGTACACAGAAAGAGAAGCGTCCCAATTGCGTCGCACTTCTTGTTATTTTAGCCATTCTTCTTCTTTCGCATCACATGGGAATGTGTGGATAAAATGGAAAAGTTATATCCTCTGTCGTATGACTAGCACGAGTATGGAGCTAGGTTTGAGAACGTGGGGGAGATAAAGTGAGCGAATTTAACAATCAGGAATTTGATTTGAGAAAGTACGATTACTTGAGCAGTAATGATTTATTAATTGAAACTATCCGCTTTTCGATGAGCTTTTATGGTTTATGAAGAAATTACTTCCACGAACTATTATTGATTTAACAAAAGTTACGTAGATGATACGTTTGTAATAGTGATTGAAGCGTGACGATACATTTACAGCGTTAATTGAGATGTCGAATGCAATTTGTATTTCAGCGACCCACTTTCATGGTCCCTACCATTAACCCACATAATTGTACACAAATGATTTACTAATCTCATTCTTTTTGCGAATGCGTAAATTCAGCTTTTATAAAAGTGTAAGAAGAACTTTGTGTACAAAGTGAAAGTACATGTATATGACATGTAACCATGGTAATGTAATGCCTTGGCCATTCAGAATCTCCCCGATCATCATCAGAGTTTCTTTATTTGGACTCTACGTGTCATAAAGTATGCTTCTTTAGAACGTTGTTGGATGATGCTTACTAACTATAAAGATATAATTTTGTGATCAAGCCAGAATGCTGATTGGTATTTAGAATACGATGTTAAAGGCCATTATTTGGTGCTATATGGACCTCTATAGAACTTTCGCGTTTGGAAATTGTTTGACTTAATTTTCCCATAACTTTAGCAGGGAAATGACGTAAGAACTAAACAAATTGATACTTCATCCAACAATGAGCCACCATTACAAGTTATGCTTACACTTCTAAATGTATTTCAAAATTAGAGACGAAAGTCTCGATTCCATAGTAAATTAAGACAAAAGTGTTAGCGTCACGTCGCTCTACATGTTTATATGCCACATGGGTTGAAATGGTTCAGTTTACCGCTTACACTAGTTCTAAAATAGGACACATCTCTCCATCTAAGCACGGTTCTTAAACTTCGTTACACAAGCGGAATGACCTTGTGGGAATTCGGTGTCAAACTCTGTATTCTATTAACGTAAGGTCAAATTGCAACAGTGCACTAGAACACGTAGTTTGTGAACTGTGCAATGAGAAGTGAGGCAATGCGTTTACTTGATCTGATGGAGCTACAAAGTGTTGACGCATTACGCTCTTAAACAAAATGTTTGTGTTACGCGTCACTCTGTGCTGCTGCGTATTTTCGCGGCTCAAATGAATCTGGATTAGCAAAGCGTGGTGGTGATTGCCTCTTTTAATCTGTGCAGTGGTGACAGTGACGACGGACGGGAAAGTAGTAACAGCTATGGGAAAGTAGGAACCTTTTTGGATTTTATGAACATACATTGACAGACCGAACCTAATATCCAAAATGGTGCTGGTACCATATTGTTATTTAGTAAGTAAAAACGGTAAATTACTTTACCCCATTATTATCGTGTCGCCAGACTTTCATCATGCCCATGAAGTGACAAAAACAGCAAGTTACTCAGACAATTTGTCGTAGACCATTTCGTCCTATACTTACGAAAGCTGATTTTCCCATGTTGAAAAACAAACAACTAGATTATGTCCCAGAGGCTTTTCATGTCTTGTGTTGCATTGTCAATTATTTTTACCCCAATAACCGGGATACTTCAATTGAAATCGTCCCTATATACAATATAACTACATTTGACCATACTGTCTTACAGGGCTTAAATCACACCGAAGCTGATCTTATATCGTCAATAATAATTATGAACAATCTGATTCGTATGAAATTTAATTGGACGTCAATTATTTTTGCCCTAATAACCGGAATACTTCAATTGAAATTGTCCATATATTAAATATAACTACATTTGACCGTACTTTAGGGTTTACATCGCTGATTTTAACGTTCAGTAATACAATCTGCTTCGTATGGCATTTAATCGGATGTAAAAAATTCAAATTTATATCAATTGTTTTAACCGTGGTACAGTTACCTAGATAAAACGACGTTCAGACCAAGTCGTTGATGCAGTTTCTCAAACAAATTGCTTAATGAAGCTTTGAAATTCCCCAGGCTTTTAGACAGGACTTTTACCTTTACACTGAAACACTATCTGCGGTCGTTGTATAGAATAACGACGGACTTCACACTTCAGATACCTTTAAAACGAGTGTTCTCACATTGACCAAAATGAGTTTAACACAGATATTGCTTGGTTTAACACTAGGACAAGATGAACCTTATTAAAACCGTGAACTTTGTCAATTGGTTGTACTGCAATGACCATAATATGATGGAACTTGGCGCAACGACCCGGCTCGAGACATCATCAAACGTGTAATTTAAGAATTGAGGCCGATTGAGGCTGGGGGAACTGTGAGAGGGAAGGAGGAGAATTCAAGTGTTCTTTTATACGTAAAATCCATAAGAAATAAAGACAAATGAAGATGAAGGAAAGTTTAAAGCCGTTATCTCTATGGCACTGGTGATGTACGCCATTGGCATATTCGGAGCAAAATTGCACATATTGGGCTATCCCATTTAAAATCCACACTACCCCTGTGGAAGATTTTGGAAATATCTTCCACAGGGGGAGTATGAATTTCAAATGGAATGAACACATTAAGCAGCTCCATTTGAATTCCATACACCCTCTGACATGTCTGAGAAAGATTCAACCTGTATCTTCCACAGAGGCAGAGTGAGTTTCAAAGAGAGTTGGTTAATATGCCATTCCATTTGAAATTCATATTCCCTCTGCAGAAGATATTTCCAAAATCTTCCACAGGGAGAGTGTGGATTATTAATGGAATATCCCATTCCATCAATTTGGTATAAGACTATATTACATGAATACCCTTAACCATTAGTTCTATAGTTCTAACTCCTTACCAACTTGATGACATGAAGCCAAACAAGTATAGAGAAAGACGACTAGCTCTTTTAACAGAAATGGAAGGAAATATATTGGAAAATGAAATGTGTTTATCCAATCTTTGGATGTTTACCTGTTTTATTGTAGAATTTATTATTTTTTGCTTTAAAATATGAAAGCTTTCAAACTCCCTAATCCATGTATGACCCGTACTTATCACTCCCTTCATTACAAGTCAATCCTGCAGGCAATAATAATCAAACAAGTCTCCTTTAAGAGATATTGACAGATTAGAGTCTAATGCTTGATAATTATGGTAGGAATAAAGTCAGTACTGTTGAATAACCTGTCAGATGATATTATAGCCTCTCGACTCGAAACCACCTCATCAAGGAAAACAACTGACACGGAGTTTTCCATATCCAAATAAACTTGATCGTGTCAACCAACTCGAGAACTCACACATGTGATTGTTTTAAGAAACCGCCGACCCGTCTCGTGAGTTCAAAAGAGACGTATCTGCAACATAGAATAATAGCTCCCTTTTTTAGTTATATTCCTAGTAATATACCCTTTGTGCTTTTAAAAATAAACCAAACAGCTAAAGGAAAGATAAAACATAGAAATGTTTGAAAGGAAAGGCGCAAAGACACATTGCATGTGAATATTGTGATGTTTATTAATTCCTGAGTTAAGACTAAAATGCCGAAACAATGGAGATTTTTTTAAACCTTAGGTGCTACAAGGAATTACATCTCTAAATTCCTAATTCTAACTACATGTATACATTAGATGTATTAAAACATGTATATAGATTTAAAGAAAAGGCTCACTAAAACATAATAACTGATGCATCGTATGTATATAACCCAAGACACTACATTCATGAAATTCAAAAATCTATAAAATGCTTCACCATCAGTGTAGATAGTCGAAAAATGTATATATGGCAGCTATTCCACATCTTTCAAAGATACCTTTTCTCACACCCGCAACGTGACATGCGGTCGTTGTAAAAACGTCCAAAACTTCCACGATGATGATGATGATGATGATGAAGAGATGCCCAGATGAAGAGATGATGAAATGAGGGTCGGGTCAAACAAACAATGGTTAAATACAAGCCGATTGATGGAATTCAACTGGATTTATTTTGTTTAGACAAATCGTATCCGATGTTATACATTTTAGGGTGATAGGGTTATCAGTTCTATGTCAATTTGATATCAATTGATGTCAGCATAGCTGCACGTAGACAAATTGAATTACGGATGCAATCCAATATTAAAGTTAGTAATCTCGATTTGGCGGCAGATAAAAATCTTTCTAATACGAATGAACCGTTTTAAAGTGGAATGTGTAAACTTTTCTGACTGACTTAATTAATTAATATTCATAAATGAAAACTGTAAAAGGATCCAAAAAGGAACACATTATGTATTGAAATTGTCAGAGTCAAAAATAAATATTGACAAAGTAGAGGATTTGGTATGTTTTGACGTGTTGTTGAGGATGAGACAGGTTGAACGTGACGATGCATGGATTAGGTAAAAGGATTCGTTAATTTCTAACTTTCTCTCTTTCTATATCAGCTTCTTTTTCTCTCATTCCTATAATCTCTCACTCTGTTACACCCTGTTTCTTATTTTCTTCACAAAGTAAACAACAGAACTAAATTATTAAAGGAAAGGTTGTGCTGATATCATTCTACATAATTTATAGACTGCCAAACGTTAGCAACAACTCTTCCACGCAACCACGCGTCCAAACAGACAAGGCATCCAATGTTAAAACCATGTTGTTAATTAAATAGTCTTAGCGAGCAGATGAACTTATACAATTTTAATGGGTCAGCTGTTCAACAGTTTTGATTCCACATGTTAGGTGACTAAGTTCGGAATTTAAGCGCCAACTCTACTCCCACGAGGAACCAATGATATTTTAATGATTCATACGTGCTGCTTTACGTGTTTCTATTGTTATACGCGTTACTTACGTCGCGGTGAATTTGGTTACTGTAACACGTACATAATATATGAACAAATCACTCAAAGTAATTTACCCCTTCATCAAGAAATTATAACACAAAATCTGAATTAGCCTAAATAGCAGAATGAAACCATGTTTCACTATGGACCATAATGGCCTCATCCCAATGGCATAGTTAAATAACCTTAATTTAACAATCATAGTGCAAAATTTAACCTCAAGTTGCAGAGTATGAGTTTTTATACCCAAATTTTCTAAGGTCATTCAATGAATGTACAACTGTATTGGGGTTAAAGAACTGTGCCCTGATAGATGAGCATGTTGTGGATCCTAGTGTTTTGTTCTGCAAATGTTGATACCTCAGTTGCCATAGTGATCTATAAGTTAAAGCCTGAAAAAAAAGGATGACCAGTCTGAGCAGGCATTTTAGCAACAAAAGCAACATTTTCAATGGGTTTAAGTGCAACTTTTGAATCTTTGTCACTCAATGGGTCACCATGGCAAACAATATAGGTTTATAACGATAACGACACACGATAGAGGGCGTCACCGATACAAGACAGCACTAAAAAAGCTCTCGCAAAATCCTGCCTTTTTGGGTTGTTTTAGCTACGTTTCATTCACCAAACCTACACCATCTGCTTGTATTTTATGCAAAAGACTGATTTAAGTGAAAATGGGAGTCTCTTTAGACTCGTACCGCAGACAAATTGGTGGATTTGTGCAACCTATGTCATGGCGAAATGTAGCGTTACCTGGTGTGTACAGTACAGGCGGGAAATACGAACCACGAGATTCATGTTATGGACTAGTGGCCGGTGTTATTGTGATTGCTGTTGTTGTGTACGGTGCCAATGGATTATTATGGCGTGTTGACATTTTTTCGGACATGATGGAATACTTCTATGGTAACACCACAATCTATGACATGAATCTACAACAGAACTGTGTCGTGAGTAATTGTCATGCTGGAATGTCTACAAGTATGTTTCCGTTCGTCCCCTTGCTTCTGACGATGTCAGGGGACGTGGAGTTGAACCCCGGACCTGAAACACAACTGGCTACCAAGGAACAAGTTGACATGTTGACTACCCTGATCAAGGGTATCGATGATAAACTGACCGGCCTTGCTGATCGCATTACAGGACTAGAAGAACAAACAAAGGTAAACACAGATAAACTTAAAAAATTCGATGATCTTGAAGCGGAGCTGAAGGCAGAACGAGACAAAAATAGGGTATTTCAGGATAAATTACAAGATATGACCGACAGATCTGATGAAAGTGAAGACAGATCCCGTAGAAATAATTTGATGTTCTGTGGCATTGAAGGTAATCCGAATGAAAAGTGGGACGAATCCGAACTGAAAGTCAAACATTTCATAAAACATAACTTAGGCACGCTTGTTGGTGAAGGTTTTGAACGTGTTCATCGCATCCCAAATGGACCAAAAACTAACGGTTTTGCTCCTATTATTGCAAGTTTCACCCGCTTTAAAGATAAAGATCGCGTTCTTGGCCAAGCATATAGATTGAAGGATACCGGATTTTATCTTCATGAGGATTTTTCAGCTGGTACACGCAAGATCCGCAAACTCCTGCTTGATAAAAAGAAAGAGATTGGAGCCGAGGTGAGCAAAGCAAAGTTGAAATACAAGAAGTTGTATGTAACTCTAAAGTCCGGTGAAACGCGAACATATGTAGTTGAGAAAGGTACAGATCAAGTTGTTTACAAATAGGGATTCGGCCGGTCCTATTCGGATAAAACTGATGTAAACAATGACAATAAACATGGTAAATCGGTTAAAACTGAGAAAATTTCATGCATGACATGGAACATTAATGGACTTGAATCTAAATTGTGTGATCCTGATTTTTTCAGTTATTGTACCTCATTTGATATTTTTGCCTTGCTTGAAACGTGGAATAAACATGAATTAGATTTTAAGGAAAGTTTTCCTGGTTATACACTATTTTCATGCCCAGGTAGAAGGAGAAAAAGTAGGGGCAGATATTCAGGTGGTATTTCAGTGTATATTAAAGAATATTTGGTCCCTGGTATTGTAAATATTAAAAATAACCATCTTGATTGTATAACATTCTTGTTAAAGAAAGATTTCTTTATCTTACCGTATGATATTGTTCTTGCTTTTGTTTATATTCATCCAGAAAATACGTATATTCATGATATTGATGATTCAAACAGCTTTGAAAACTTAGAAGATGAACTTGTTAGACTCTCAACTCATCATGATGCAAAACTTATCGTTGCTGGTGACTTGAACGCTCGTACGTCAACTGTGGAGGATTTTATTCTTCATGACGATAATGAAAATGTTGCTCCCAATATCCTAGCTGGATATGCTTATGATGAGTTTAGGTTACCGAGAAGTTCATGTGATAAGGTAATCAATAATTTTGGTAGAATGATGTTGAACATGTGTAAAACATTATGTGTCCACATAGTCAATGGTAGAAAACCTGGAGATGTTTGTGGTAATTTTACTTTCATCAGTCATCAAGGTAAAAGCGTTGTTGATTATTTATTATCCTCAAGTTGTTTATTTGATTTCATATATGACTTTTCTGTTGATGTAAAACTGATTCTGACCATCTCCCATTGCATGGCAGTTAACTTGTAAACATTCCAGTGTAAATGCTGATAATTATATGCGTGAAAATACAGGTGCGGAAGATCAGTCTGTGAAACGATTCAAATGGATCAATGAGCATGCTAACACATTCATTCAGACTATTACATCACAGGTCGTGACAGATAAACTTCGTGATTTGTGTCAATCTATTCATCCCAGTGATACTGTTATTAACAATACTATTGATCAATTTGTTGAAATACTACAAAGTGCTGGTGATGCTATGCGTGTAAACAATAACAAGCGCCTAAATGCTAAAGTGCAACAACCTTGGTTTGACAGCGAGTGTAAAACTTCGAAGGCCAAAAAGATCATGGCTCTGCGTCTTTTCAGAAATTCTGCGCGAGTTGATCACTTGAATTTGTACATTATTTGCAAGAAATCGTTTAAACAGATGTGTAAAATAAAGAAATATCAGTACCAAAAGGCTCTTAGAAATAAACTTATTAATGATTGCAAAGATCAAAAATCATTTTGGGCTGTTGTGAAATATCTGAGAAAGGACGCCCGTACTGAGCCGTGTATTTCTATGCAAAGATGGTATGATTATTTTAAAAGTGTATTTCAAGGTAATATTGATATGAACATGTTCTCATTTGATGATAACGTAACTGAATTATTTAAAGATATTGATGTTTCTGCACAAGGTCTTAATTGTGATATATTAAATAACGATATAACAGAGGATGAGGTTAAGTATATGGTTGGTAGTTTGAAAAGTAATAAAGCATGCGGTATTGATGGTATTCCCTCTGAGTTTTTAAACATTCTATTGATGCTACTTTTCCTGTCATAACCAGATTATTCAATTCAATCTTATCTTCTGGCTATTTTCCAAAAGCATGGTCAACAGGTATGATTATTCCATTGCACAAAAAGGGGCCTACATCTGATCCAGGAAATTACAGAGGTATATCTTTGTTAAATGTATTTAGTAAGATATTTACAGGTATTTTAAACAAAAGGTTAACTGAATGGTGTGATGTAAACAATAAAATCCCCGAGTGTCAAGCAGGTTTTCGTAAAGGATATTCCACCATTGATAATTGTTTTGTGCTTCACAGTATTATTCAAAAGTGTTTCAGTAAAAAACGGGGTAAATGTTACTGCTTATTTGTTGATTTTTCAAAAGCTTTTGATTCTGTTCCAAGAGATAAACTTTTATTCAAACTTTTTTCTATTGGTATTCGTGGAATTTTTTTTAATATAATCAAAAGCATGTTTAAGACGGTCTGTGCGTGCGTAAAGTCATGTAATTGTATTAGTAAAATGTTTGTTTGTCCTGTGGGTGTTCGACAAGGTTGTATGTGTAGCCCATTACAATTTTCTATTTTTATTTCATTGTTGAAAGATATAGTTTTCCAGTATAGAGGTAAAGGAGTTAAACTGTCTGCTGATGAAGAAATTAAAATTCTCATGTTCGCCGATGATGTTGTTTTATTGTCAGATGATCCCAGTGGGTTGAGACAACACATATATGCACTTTCAACATTTTGTAAAGAGTGGGGAATGTCTGTAAATATGGATAAGACAAAGGTTATTGTTTTTCGCAAAGGAGGGCGTTTGAGGCGTGACGAAAAATGGTTTTTGTTTGGTAATGAGATTGAATGTGTTAGTTCATATAAGTATCTTGGTATAACATTTTCCACAGGTAATTCATGGGGTAAAGCAACTTCAATTTTAGCCCAGCAAGGTGAGAAAACACTTGCTGCAATCAGAGGGATTTCATATAAAGTTGGTGGTCTGCCTTTTATTCCTTATTTTAAGATAATTGATTCGTCTTTATTGCCCGTTCTTCTTTATGGATCAGAATTATGGGGCTACAAGTCTTATACGCATCTCGAGAGGGTTCATGTTAAGGCTTGTAAGAAATATCTGGGTGTCGGCAGCAAGACAACAACTGATGCTGTTTTAGGAGAATGTGGCAGATTTCCACTCTTTGTAATGAATGCCTACCGTTGTATTAATTATTGGTGTAAACTATTATGTATGTCAAATCACCGTTACCCATACAAATGTTACAAAATGTTGTATGCACTTGATAACCAGGGTCATATTACTTGGGTTTCTCAAATGAAAAATATTCTTTTTAATTATGGGTTTGGTATTGTCTGGATTACTCAAGATATTGGTTCTGTTGAAAACTTTTTAATATCCTTTTCCACCAGGTTAAGAGACACAGCCAGGCAAGAGTGGTTCGCCGATGTTTGCACACTTGATAAATTATGTACATACCGAGAATTCAAAACTCTCCTTAATCCTGAAATATATTTGTTTTCTGTTGAAATTTCATCTCATAGAAAAGCCCTTAGCCGGTTGAGGTGTTCGAGTCACTCATTATTTATTGAGACGGGTAGAATTCAAAATATTGATAGAGAATGTCGCATTTGTGTCCTTTGTGAAACAGGGGATATCGAGGACGAATTCCATTTTGTTCTCATTTGCAATTTTTTCACCAGCTTGCGTTTAAGATACCTGCCTGTTTGGGTTTTGACTCGTCCAACTCGTCAAAAGTTTTATTCTTTAATAAATACTCAAGACTCGAACACTTTGGCAAGCTTAGCTGCATTTGTTTATCATGCATTCAGTCTAAGAAATAGTGTAGTTAAAACTTAATCATGTTAATGGTAATACTTTACATGTAAAAATTATTCATCAGTATACTGTTTTTCTCATACAAGTTATATAATTATTTAAAATAATTTGTGGTGTTGTTTGTGTATTTGTGATGCTTTATAATGCAAAATATTTTGTAATACTATGGGCCAAAGGCCTGATTGTATTTAATAAAATTGAACTAAAATTGAACTTGAATAACAAATGAGTTATCAAAATTTACAGAACAAAACTTGATGTTGATGTTGCTTTGCTACTTCAATGTAAACTTTGACGATGAGATTTTGGAGTATTATTTCGTAAGATGCTAATTTTAAAATACCACTGGTTAAAATGTGATAAATAGAGCGTTATGGTGAACTTTTCACGTAGGATTAAATTTCTTTATATTTATACGTTCTGTGTGTATGAATGCAATACACAATGGTTAACCCAAATACTATAAGTGTAAATGTTGGAAACCTTACAAACTTGTCAAACATTCAGAGTGTTTCGATGGATTCTTTTTGCATGACAGCTAACATAAGTATTTGGAACAATCGTTGTTGTACATGTGAACACTTACAATAGTCATGCCCTACATATTAAACACCTTCAGGACATTTGTACGTTTAATAATCGCAATTTATTGATATGATAAAGATCTCTTTGTCTTATTTTCTTGATTTGAATTTATATTTCTTTGCCACTCACCCACTTCATGTTGGGACAAGATTTCGGGTAATACACCCGTATGATCTACGACTCACATTCACTGTGTTCGCTTTGCTCTTAGAACAAATTATGTACTTAGATATGAGGGCATAAGCCATAATATTGTAAAATATTGGCACTAAAAACATTGGGCTATTCCATTCAAAATCCACATTCCCCCTGTGGACGATTTTGGAGATATCTTCCACAGGGGGAGTATGAATTTCAGATGGAATGAACACATTAGCAGCTCCATTTAGTACTCCATACACCCTCTGAGAAAGATTCAACCTGAATCTTTTACAGAGGGAGGGTGAGTTTCAAATGGAGTTGCTAATTATGTTAATTCCATTTGAAATTCATATGCCCCCTGTGGGAAATATTTCCAAAATCTTCCAAAGTATGGATTTTAAATGGAATAGCCCATTAAGAGCCTTTTGCTTAAGGTCAATGTAACCTAACATGGTCAAGACTGCCATGACTGTTACACATGTTACGCATGACGTGATATTAAGTAGCATGAAGCTCTGGGAGACCTACCTGGTGAATGCTCTTTTTAGTACCTGAAATACCTGATACCTACTTGAGCTGAACTTCGTACGTAGGATGGTTTAAGGGGCATATTCAATTATAAAAGCTATAGTTGTATAAGTTTCTTATAAACATCTCAAAAAAAGTAACTAACCCTCTTAAATAATGACCATTATTCAAAAACGGGCGATTGTATTACAAATCTGTAAAATGCGTTGGACGCAGAATTTATTTCTGCGCATTTTGACACCTCATTTGTAGCAATTATATTGACGTCACAGCGTACATTTAAATCAATGTAACCCAAGATTGAAAGTTGCAGCAAATTCTATTGATTTGTATTCAGTACAATGGAAGGAAATCTGTGTAATGATACCTGTGTGTTTTTGTATTTTTGTAAGTGCAACTTTCAAATCTGGACCTCACTACATTAAATTGACCGGTGTATTTACCTAGCTGGGGGGTTTACACCCCCCAGCTAGGTATTGTAATCGTTCGGGTTCTTCCGCTGGCAACAAACCACTGTAATCTTCCCGTTTTCTTCCGCTGGCAACAAAGTGAAAATGCACATGTTTTTTTTTGTTACCCTTTGAGTATGAAACCCTGACTTGATGCTATGTAAGAATTATTTGACTAGTGAAGATATGGTTTGGTCTTTTTGAATCATTGTTTTTCTAAAGGAATGAATGTGTTTGTTAGTTTGTTACTGTAATTTGTTATTTAACCTAAGGCACTTAATTAGTTGAAAAGGTAATTAATGACCTGTTGTTTCTGCAAGCCCAGGGAATGTATGTGTGGGAGGATTGATGGCTAATATGATTTTGGATGCAGTTAGTTGGAATTGAAAGGTTGTTGCAGAAAACTTGGATAATAGTGACAGTAGTTTGTGTAGGAAGCAATAGTTGAAATAATGGCATATGGGCACATGAACAAAGTGAATAACTTTAGGTGATTGCAAAGCCAAAGGTTTTCTTTAAGGTTGAATGTCAATGCAGTGGAAATAAGCAGTAATGGCATATTTATATAGGTTTTTTTAATAGAAATGTGATTTTTGATATGAACCATGCAGGTGTGTTAAAGGCACTCCTTAACAGTAATTGTAGTATAAAGTTATAGGTTTAATATTATGTTTACTATTAAAAGTACTAGTATTAGGCTCTGGCTTATCTTTTGATTTTGATTTTTCACCCGTATTTTACAGACTTTGGTGGTATGTTTGGAAACAGGGGATTAATGAGCCAGGCTTTAAAATGTTTAGCATTTATTTCTGTATGGTTATGTCCGACCTCTTTCTTTGTATTAATGAAAGTGTTCTCTGGCCTCTTTCTTTGTAATGAATGTGTTTTTGGCTTGATTAGTAATTCCAATGTTAGTACCGGTATATGAAACTATCAGATGTGTTTCCTTTGCAGTAGGAACTTTAATTCTTTCAGTGCCATTATCATGGCAGTTAATATCAAACTCTAGCTAGCATTTGTTTACAGGCTCTATGTTTTGCTTAAGGGGTACTACACCATTGATTTTTTTTTTTTGCATTTTTTGCATTTTGTGAAGAAATTACAAAAAAAATTGGACAAAGTGGTATGCAAAATGAAGGGGCAAATCTTCTCGTTTTATTGGTGGTATCGGTATCAATGTAGCTTACATGCTTTTACAGATAGAAGCCAAAAGGAGGTACATCACTGATGATTTAAATTCACTTCATTTTGGAAAGCTTACTATCAACGGATTTCGTTAAAATTTTGGATATGTGTTGCTAACACATTAGGGAAATAAAGTTGATATGTAAAATGGGAATAAGTGGTTCCTGATTTCTTTTATGACTTCATGAACTTGGTGCTCCACAACTATCAAAAAGGAACTGGTTAAAATGCTTCTATTTTCAATGTTGAGCTATATTTTGCATTTTTAACTTGCGACATTATTGCACTGAAACTTAATTAAGCCATAGGTAACAGGTTACAACAACCATACTACAGCAATGATGAAAAAAATTGTATTTCTTGTCACCTATACAACCATATTGGGTAGTTTTCCGTAAGCTTAAGTTTTGTGATTTTGGTAACTATTTTATATTTATTTGTGAAATCCATCTCAACTAGGCATTCTAAATTGTACTCACCATTTACATCCCAAGGTATATTAGTATATCCACCATGCACTTCTCGATATATATCCAGTTAAAGACAGAATATCAAAATTATGCCTCATATGATATCACAGACTCTCACATGTGTATTCAAAATTGATGCTTAAATTTGACCTGAACCAATTGACCTATAACCTGACATACGGTGACCTAATAGCCTTTTCTTCTCCTAACAACTAATGACTATGCATCCATTGTATAAGTGTTTATTTAATTTATTCAGTGTTATATCATGGTAGGTATTTTGCATGCACCACTATAGATTTTCTATAGAGAGTATAACAAAGGATTTAATGTATTCTATTCATGTACCCTACTTGAACATTTTCAAAAGAATAAATTATGGTTTGTTATGAAACACAGATCTGAGTTACTAGGTTACAGTAAACAAAAAATATATAGGGCTAAAATGACTTACTAAAATTGTTGAAATTCACTTTATATGTAGATATATTTTATAAGTTCAGGACATGAGGTGATAAACATATATATGTACTTAATAAATTTGCAAGAAAAAAAAGAAGAGGGGTACTGATGAAAATCGGGGTATTATATCGCCTTAAGTAAATGATTGTTGGGGATTTTCTTGTCTTCTGATGTTAGGGTTTTTTGTTTTATACTTATATCTTAGAGTATGTATCTTATTTTGTTTGATTAAAAACATCTTGCATTAATATATATTTGAATCCCAGTTCCTAATGTGTGGTTTAAAACATTAACAATTGGTGTTCTTGTATTTTACAGGGAAATTAAACATGGTTTAAGATTATGCGCAACACAAAAATAGCTTGCAAATGGAATAGACCTATGATGAATGCGGGACATGAATTCATTTGTTTTCCCTACCTTTTTTGTTTTGTTTATGAAGTTGGGGAAAATAGTATAAAAGCCTTTAAAAGTCTAGTAATTGGTAACTGTAAAAGAAGGGCAGGAACCCTTGATGATACCTCCCGAGTCCACTGGGTATTATACTGTGCGTGCGCGGCAGCACTATTGTGGTGCCACATTACATTTGATGTATTATATATGTCATGGACTGTAACATTTGAGCTGTTTAAGGGGTCAATAGGTCAGGGTATACAAGTAATATTGTAAATAATTTTTATTGCACAACCTTATGCCCTACAACAAGTTAAAACTGCATTTCTAAAAGGTTTCAGTGTTAGATGAAAATTGGTCAGTGCATCGTGGTATGATAAAATTCCTTCTATAATCTGTGGATAAATGTTTATAATCTGTGAGTTAATGGTACCAGTACATTTTATTGTTATCATGGTTATCACCCATTTGCTGTTTTCTGTAATCATGGTGATCTTGAATGAGAAATACTAGCTAGTACTAACAAGGTAAGACTGATCATAGTTTAATTAATTTAATTCTATTTAGTGATAGTTACAGGACTATTCATGGGTATTGAATAATTCTGGTAGACCCTGCACAAGTATAACCCTAACCCTAAGCAACCCCAATTATAACCCTAACCCTAATCCTCACCGTTTATAAACCTAACCCTAATCCTAACCCTAATTTAAATTATAAGGGGGCTGTCATTTTCTTTGGAAGGGGGGTCATGAATATACTGGGGAGTGGGGGTCATAGAATTTTAGACCAATTATAGGGGTTATAATTTTCAACACCCAAATAGGGGGTATAGAATTATTAAGGGCTGGTGACTCAAACTTTTCGCGCGCTGTGCATGTATTCTTGCACACAATCTTTCATTATATAATGCAGATATTTTGCGCATATAGACGAATCCAAATACACGCATTCCTACACCTGACTAGCAGCCTTTAGTTGGGTAGCCGTCGGCTACAATGCACTCAAAATGTGAAATGATTCGGCCTTGGCGGAAATTTTAAACTGCATTCCATCACCCGTTTTACACCTTCCGCGAAAACACAGGCAGACAAAAGAATAACACAATACAGTTCCCTTCGACAAAACACACAGCATGGTCTATTCGCTGTTGAAGTGACATAATAATCGGATTAATACACGCGGTATCTATGCATTGATGTACTTGCGAACAAAAGGGCTATATGTATGAATAGATGCGACGGGATTACCTGCGGAATTATCTCCATTATATATATTATTAGCTATTATTCTATTAACCCTCCTCGTCCTTGCATCTTCTATAGGTGTTAGGCGGCTTTTATTTGCACAATTGACGCTCAAAGCACCAGGTTGGTGCTAGCGGCTACCCAAAGATGTCCGACCAAATCCTGACCATGACTTGGCTACTTGGATTCGTCTATAGCGCGCCTTCTTTACACACACAATTAAATTTTAACGCACTCCACACACTTTCTTTGCTCTAAAAGTTTTGATGCGCTCCTCGCCTTTGTTCCGGCAATGAATAATTTGTCTTGAGTCTGTGTAGGTGGAAGTGGGTGGGGGGGTCATAAAAAATAGGAGGGTCATAAAAAATTTTACTCCGGTCACCGACCCCCCCGACGAAGAAAAATGACATCCCCTAACCAAACCCTAAAACACAGGGTAAACCAGAATTCAGAGGATGTTTAAAGACATTCCCACAACCCAATGGGGTTTCTGACCTTGTATGTCTGGCTTTTGTACACATGTGGTACAGTTGACCATACCTTGCATTAGGATTGTGTGCAAATATCTGGTGTTTTCATCCTATTATTTAACATTCAAAACATCGAGACTTAGGAATAAAATTAATGCAGTTGGACAATATGAATGTTTCCTGTAAGAAACTCAAATATCAGTCCTAAGTCTCAACTATTAGCTCGTTGGCTGCAGTTTTAAAATGACCATTTTGTGTGTGTGGCAATGGGGACTTTGCCTTTAAAATTAGGTTATATTGATCAAATTTCCCAATCATAGTGCATTGTAGGAATGCCTTTAAGCCTCCTCTGACCAGAATTATACCTGGGTAATAATAATAATTTCTATTCATGTTTTAGTCCAAGACACAATATGTTTATCATCACCGTTCAACATCTTTATTAACCACTCCCGTTTACTAACTGCTCCTGTTTACTCTACTAGTGCACCTGCAGCTGTGAGAGCCCTGATGCTGTGAGAGCACTGGCATGATAGCGATACTGTTTGATGACCTAAGACCTCGGTGTAATTTTTTTCATGCTCCCCTCATACGAAGGATTCCACCTATCAAGTTTAAGCCCAATATGGCAAAGTTTAAATTTAGCCCCTACATGACCTTTGACCTCAATTTTGTTTTGCGCATATATTCCCCTCGTATCAAGAATTCCACCCACCAAGTTTGAGGCCGATAGGACAAAGTTTGAAATCCATGACCTTTGACCTCGGATGACCTCCATATGTTTTTCATGCTCCCCTCATACGAAGGTTTCGACCCACCAAGTTTGAGCCCGATCTGACCAAGTTTGAAATTTGACCCCTCCGTAATGACCTTTGACCTCAGTCGACCTCGATTTTATTTTGGGCATATATTCCCTCATATCAAGGATCCCACCCACCAAGTTTGGGCCCGATTGGACAAAGTTTGAAATTTTGACCTTTGACCTTGACCTCCGATGACCTTCGAAACTACCTGGTAAACAGCGCCCGCCCGGTACCCATCTATGTGTGCAATATCGGGACGATGCGTCGAAGTGCGGCGGAACGCATAGCTGGACAGACACACACACAGACAGACACACACACAGACAGACAACGGCTATTAGTGCACCTGCAGCTGTAATGGCCATGTAGCTATTAGGGCACCATCTGCATGAGAGACACACTTTTTGACCCCAGCTGACCTTTGAACTGGGATGACCTCGATGTAATTTTTCATGCTCGATCATATCAAGTCTATACACAATAGGGCAAAATTTAAATTTAGCCCTAGATGACCTTTGACCTCGGCTGACCTCAATTTTGTTTCGCACATATATTCCCCTCATATCAAGGATTCCACCCACCAAGTTTGAGCCCGATAGGACAAAGTTTGAAATCCATGACCTTTGACCTCGGATGACCTCCATATAATGTTTTTCATGCTTCTCTCATACGAAGGATTCCATCCACCAAGTTTGAGCCAGATCGGACAAAGTTTGCAATTTGACCCCTCTGTAATGACCTTTGACCTCGGTTGACCTCGATTTTATTTTGGGCATATATTCCCCTCGTATCAAGGATCCCACCCACCAAATTTGAGCCTGATCGGACAAAGTTTGAAATTTGACCCCTCCGTAATGACCTTTGACCTCGGTTGACCTCGATTTTATTTTGGGCATATATTCCCCTCGTATCAAGGACCCCACCTGCCAAGTTTGGGCCCGATCGGACAAAGTTTGAAATTTTGACCTTTGATCCATGCGGGTATTTTTCCCTATGACCTTTGACCTTGACCTCCGATGACCTTCAAAACCACCCGGTAAACAGCGCACGCCCGATACCCATCTATGTGTGAAATATCGGAACGATGTGTCGAAGCGCGTCGGAACGCATAGCCGGACAGACACACACACACACACACAGACAGACAACGGCTATTATTTTAGTAGTATAGATAGATAGCTCCCGCTAGTTTTGAATAAAATAAACACACTATCTGTGGTCATCTTGTGACTCCCTACATTTTGGTCATCAAAAGTATTATGCCCCCCCGTATTTTTCTTTCCTAAAATTTATGACCCCCTGTATATTTGGGATCCTCCTTCCAAAGAAAATAATAGCCCCTAAGGGGTATTTATGGGGCTCAAACTCAGTGACAACAAACCTCACAACCAGGGGGACATTTTGCAGGGGTCATGTCAAATCTTAGAATTGCTGCATTTTCTGGCAATATGTAGGGGGTACGGAGCTCAAACTCAGTGACAATAAACTTGATGAGAAGAGTAACATTTTGGAATATTTTGCATGGATCAGGTCAAAGGTCAGCTGGGGTCAAATCTTCGAATTTCAATATCTGGACATCTGTGAGGGGTACGGGGCTCAATCTCGGTGACAACCTCATGACCTGGGGAACATATTGGAACATTTTGCACGAGTCAGCTCAAAAGACATCATTCTGGGGCCAAATCTTAGAATTGCGTTATCTGGACATCTGTAAGAGGTACAGGGCTCAAAGTCGGTGACAACTCATGACCAGGGGTGAATTATGGAACATCTTGCAGGTGTCTGGTCAAAGGTCATCTGGGTCAAATCTTAGAATTGCATTTTCTGGACATCTGTGAGGAGTACAGGACTCAAAACTCGGTGACAACAAACCTCATCACAGGGGAACATTTTTGGAACATTTTGCAGGGGTCAGATACCTCCACAACACCAACATGCCCCAGCTAGGTTTGTGGTCTATGACCACCATTTGCCTCTAGTATTGTTTTCTGTGCTATCGTATCAAATGAGGTGTCAAAATGCGCCCGTTTTTGAATAATGGCCATTATTTAAGGGGGGTTAGTTACTTTTTTGGAGATGTTTATAAAGGACATACGCATTCAATTTCAAGAGTAATAGGAAAAAGACGTATTTAGTGTGATATAATCCAATTTAGTTTTGGTTCACTGGGTATATAGCTTTGAATTTTATTCTCAGAAATAGTTTTAAATGTCTTTTTACGTAAACACGGTATATGTACAATAGATATAATATATATTGGGTTTCAATCATGGTCAACATGCATACACCTACGTAATACCACAATTTGGTTTCATGTTAACTTGATTCTTGTTAAAATCTTGGCTTAAATTTCATGTTACAAACCCACAAAAGCACTAAACTATGACAATAGATGCGTAATATCCATATTGATAACGAATTATAAAAATATATTTAACTAGTTTGAGCATTAACAACTTATTTGACATTATGATATTTTAATGATTTTTTTCTTTAAAAACAGAAGTGAATTATGCAAATACTGTATACTCAAAGATAAACAACTAGATTTAGTAACCGTGTATCTCGTTATCGATACGTGTATTCTTTACACATAGGGTGGCACAGATAGACTATTTACTCGCTACAGGTGGTGTCATTAACATATTAACAAAACCAAAAGGGTTTATTTCTGGTTACGAAGTTGAAATATGATAGAGTCTCCAGCATGGCATACATAGCAAGGATATGACACACATCGTAACGCCTAAGTGTGTGTGCTTACAAATATTATGTTAGGTTTGTATGTTGGTGTAAGGTTAGTGTAGTGTACAATCACATTCGTCAGTGTTGCTGGTATTTATATGGTGTGCAGACTGTGCATTGGATTGGAAATGCATTGTTTTATTTCGTTCGGTGGAATTATGGAGTAGAGTTAAAGAAAGCATTCGATGTTGTTGACAGTGCAGAATGCCTTGTTTGCCTAGTTTGCTATTGTGCAAAAAGGAACGCTTGAGATTTAATAGCATTTTGTTTTATTTATCTGTATTTGTAACAAATGTATCTATTGTTTTGCAATCATAAATTGTGTTACACCATAGACCCTGGAATTGGGTACACGAAACTTCATCCTAAATAAGAGGAGGGATGGTTGAAATAGTCAAGAATTTATTCAGAAAAAGGTCTCTAAATCGCTAAGGCCTTTAAGTCAAATTGCTTATATATTTTCCAAAAATTAATTAGTTCGTCCACTTAGTTTTCTCTTTGTATTTTCTGGAATTCATTTAAACCTAAATCTTGATTTTGCATTCGTACGAATAAACAATGTTTTACATTTTGCATTTACCAACGTCCTACATTGTCAAACATGATATTTATAAAGAATCATTAATTGTGAACGCTAGGGTTATTAAAATACAGGTCAAATCAGCTGAATCAAAATCCTCTACCAATTCATCTAGTCGTCATTATATAGATACCTCCAACCACTGATAAAACCTCAGATATAGTACATGCATCCTTTGTAACTAATAGAACCGACCTCCTCATACGATATACCGACAAGATATTATGATAATGTATTGCAGAGAAAAGAACAGTTGCAAGAGGAACCCATCCTGATGACAGATAGGTTCATCCATTCATTTTATATAGACGTAGACCCTAAGACAGCTTTCTCCTTAACAGTTCCCTAATGAAGTGAAAGACAACGACGTGTCATGTGGTACAAGCATACAAATTACATTGTACTTTTCATCATCTTTATCTTATCTTTTTCCGTTTATGACTTGAAGCTTATGGCGACTGTCCTAATAAAAACAAAATGGGGTGTATATTGTGTTGCATTTAAAGGAGCATTTCGTAATGGCTTTCAGATTAACTTTGGTATACTGGTGTAAGTTGATGTTTTCCATATAGATTTGATATTATGTATACTTTGGACACATAGGTAAGAACTATTAAGGATGGCTCTTAGATGGCTCCTGTAAACAAGAGGTAATTATAGTGTGATGTACTAACATGTTGACGACTTGGCTATTGCGTCAACGATGATGCAATTCTGACAGCTTTAACGAATAAGACATATGGTAATCAGTTTAGATTCTCACAAAAGTGTAAAACATTTAGAAGGGTCGAATTGAAAGCACATATTATTAAAAATAATATTTGATTCTCTTTAAATTCGGGTGTTTTATGACAATTTTGATCAAGATATTTTTATAGAGGTGATGAATAAGTAATGGTATAATATAACTGCAGTGAGGAACCAAGCATTGTACTTTAATCACCTGTTCCAACAGATTTCAATGCTCACATTCACAGGTGAATTTACATATTCCTATATATGTTCTGGTATTTCATTGCACCTGTTTAACTAAGACAGCAATGCTTGTCACTAGGTTAATGTATAGTACTTCACGGCATTCCTAACAAGTTCAATCTGTGAGTGTACATTTAAAAGAAACAATGTTGTTACATTTCCAATTGGTATATGATAATTATCCTCCAAATCCCTCAATGTTGACGTGGTTGTCATCTCTTTATACGTAGGGATTACTAGGGGTAGGGGATGGAATCGTGTGAAGGGGGAACAGGGATGACTTCATCTTCATGCACTTCTTGCTATTGTATATGCAAGTTCAATCTTTATTAGTGTACATTAAAAGAGCCAAATGTTGTTACTCTTCCCATCATTACAATCTCTAAATCCCTTCCTGTTGATGCATGTCATCTATTAATTCCTTGGGATTGTATGGCAGAATGAAGTGAATCTTATGAAGGGGCACAGATGTGAATTCATCATATACATGACTTATAAGTTCATTTTAATACACGTAGGCTTACGTGAATTAATCCTAAGCACGTCTGAAGAAACAACAGTGTCAGGATTGAGAGATGCCATCAGTCTCTTCCCGGCATCTCGCACAGTCGTACTATTTGAAATTGCATTGGTGGAAGAAACGGATCTCGTGAATATGATGAAGAGGTACAACGTGAAGAAACGGTGTTTTATTATTATGATTTATGTATAAACGTTTGAAGATAAAAGTGTCCCGTTAAACGATAATATTAATTTTTCCGACGAAAGTTTGGGCGTAAGGTGACGGTTACAGTCTAGGGCAGGGAAAGGGTTAATGTTCGTAAGTGAGGAGTAGGGATAGACGATCCTTGAATGAGTATCATAAGTTGGTAAATATTTAAAGTCCATAAAGTTGTTGTGCATAGACAGTGCCATGCGGCACATACTTCAGGCCATTTACCCTGATATCTGATCTTGTGCAAAACGGGACAATCTGTATGACGTTACATTGGGTGTGAGATTCGATATATAGGGTGTCCCAGAAAAAGCGGGCCTAACTAAAGTGATGATATGTGTTTTTTGCAAAAAGTGAGATATTTTCCTGAGAATTTCAAGAAAGAATATGAACAAGTCATGTTCTTGAGTTATAGTGTAAGTTCTCTAAGATTTGACAAATAATTCAAGCACTAATAGACATAAGTCTGAATGTCATTTCTGGAATTCTCTGAAAATGCCCATACGATGCATATTACTTCTTACAAATATTTTCTTATTTTTTTACAAAAATATAAAAATTGATCGCCGGATATCTGATAGACACACGTAGCCTGCACCCACGCAAAATTGATACTTTCGACAGCATAACTATTTCATTAAATGAACTCTGGTATTTTTGCAAACGCTAACTAAAAGATGTGGCCTTTTACATTTTGTAAACACTGAATGAGTGTTTAAAACAAATGTTAAGGTAGCATTACATTCGTCGGGGCCTGTTTTTCTGGGACACCTTGCCCAAATGCACGCTCATGCTATGAAGACACTACGATACCACTGATATTCTGTAATACAAAAGGCATATCAGTGAAGTCCACCAAGAGTAAAAAACATTTTGAAAATATTTGACATTTTTAGGAATAGCTTAAAAGTAAAAGAAGATCTACAACATTTTCTTTAAGTATTTTTGTTCGTGTGAAAAATTGACAAAAAGGAAGAAAACGACGTTAATTGTATAATTGGAGACCGAATTAAAAAATACTAGTTTATGTTTGCGTATGACGTCCCGTCAACCAGACCAAGAATTCCGCACTGCGCAGGTCAGCAACCAATCACATCGCACCTTTGCTCTGGCGTCAGACGCAAACTAGTCTTTTTAATTCGGTCTTCAATTATAACAATGTTGAGAAACTGATCCATTCAATTATGTGATGACGTAAGTATTGGTAAGCTTCCAACATTGTATCTCATTTTTTTCCCTTGTAATATTGGGTCACTTTTCGTCCTATTGCGAGTAGAGTATGCTGGCACACCTGCCATCTATGCAATGTACATCTTACAAAAATCAGATTTGGATAATTTTTCAGATTTTCTACTTGCCACTATTGTCTTACTCATAGTGCCTTTAAACACCGTATTGAAGATCCTACTTCTTCAATACACTTAAACACCGCAGACTTTGAGTTCCGATTAATATGACTTACACAGATTTCACACATTCAGGACTCAGTAAATCAATTAAATATATGTCAATTCGATAATAGCAGTCTCTTTGAATAGGAGTTCAATCTCTAGATTTGATTTTCATGTATTTGCTGTACCAAGGTCATAGTTAACCCAGTGGAAAATGTCGAGTGTTTAATGCAAAGAATTGTTGAACATGAATATAGTGAACGTTGCTTCTGAAAATATTGTGACAAGTACTTATGGATTACGTCTATTCAAGTCCAAATGCCAGTACGTGAATAAGGTACAAATATATATAGATTGTGAAATCTGCATTAGACATACAGATACAGTGACAAATTATGTTTATTACATACACAGAAGTTCATTTTCTTACATCCATACGTACTTGTATGAAAGAAGATCTATTTTGTTTAATTTTTTTTTCAATCTCATACTAAAGTGTGTCCTGATATAAAACTAAAGGAATTGGTGTATCTATAATGCTATTTAGTAAATTCGGTCATATCGATGCATGTCGTAAGCATAATACGTTTGAGAATATTGCAAAAACACGTCTTTTAGCTAAGGACAAACGTACCTGTTAATCATATTCCATACACTATTGGTTCAAATTTGGCGTGATTTTCACCAAAAACGTGTCAAAAATTATGTCAAAAAATCAGCATTAATTGTGTCCAATATCGATTCATTTAAGTGGATCACACCAGATTTTATATCCTCCATTTATTTAAATACAGCGTTAATAATGGCCCCTTTTAATTCTGTTTGAACAGCACACTCCTACAAAGGTAAATAATATTCTCTATCTCAACCCATTATGCTTTTCATTACTTGTCACAAGCTGAATAATATAGGAAAGAGAGAATACAATTTCACACATCTCAGCTTTCAGCAAAGGAAAGAATCCTTTCGTTGCCTTCCAAGAATGTATTATTCTCTTTGAGTTGAGTTCCGTTTGTAGTAGTATAATTGCTGCTAAGTTGTTTCACTATACAGTATCACCATTTATGAACGTTTTGAAAAAAATAACCTTTTGTCACGTAGTATATTTGTTTATCAGAATAGATGCTACAATCAGCAGAACTTGATAGTGTTTGCGTAATCAACAAATTCGAAACTTTATCTTTACAAGACAGATGGCCATAAAGAGGACACCTCTATAAGAGCATTTTGGTGGGTGCTACTAGTTTGTAAGAATATTCGCGGCTCACGCCGCTCATACTCTTACTACTACTAAACCCGTTGAATCAAATGACTTTTAATTTTGTTGTTTAAAAAGCATTTCCTTTCTAAAGGGCCTCCTGTGATTATTTGGTAATACTATTTTCTGTTTTGTGATGTTGCCATAAAGCTTCATTTTCGAGAATTCATGTACCGCATCGTTAAGGTTGATGATCTTGTATTTTATATTTGGTATAACTAAATTGAAACAAATGACTTTTAATTTTATTGTATGAAAAGCATTTCCTTTCCAAGGGGCCTCTTGTGAGTATTTGTTAATACTTTTCTCTATTTTGTGATGTTGCCATATAAAGCTGCATTTTAGAATTCATGTACCGCCTCGTTCAGGTTGCTGTTAATAATACCCCAGAGACCATAAATTGGTTCAAGTTTGACGCGAGTTTCACCAAAAAACGTTACATTAAAATAAATGAACTAATTATGTCTAAAAGCCACCATTAAATATGGCCAATATGGACTCATTTAATTGGATCACACAGATTCTATATCCTCCATTTATTTAAATACAGCGTTGATAATAATTGTGGCCCCTTTTAATGCTGTTTGAACAGCACACTCTTACAAAGGTAAATAATATGCTCTATCTCAACCCATTATGCTTTTCATTACTTGTCACAAGCTGAATAATATAGGAAAGAGAGAATACAATTTCACACATCTCAGCTTTCAGCAAAGGAAAGAAACCGTTCGTTGCCTTCCAAGAATTTATTATTCTCTTTGAGTTAAGTTCCGTTTGTAGTAGTATAATTGCTGCTAAGTTGTTTCACTATACAGTATCACCATTTATGAACGTGTTGAAAAAAAAACCAACTTTTGTCACGTAGTGTATTGTTTATCACAATAGATGCTACAATCAGAAGAACTTGATAGTGTTTGCGTAACCAACAAATTCGAAACTTTATCGTCACTAAACCCGTTGAATCAAATGACTTTTAATTTTATTGTATAAAAAGCAGTTCCTTCCTAAGGGATCTCTTGTGATTATTTGTTAATACCGTTCTCTGTTTTGTGATGTTGCCATATAAAGCTTCATTTTTAAGAATTCATGTACCGCCTCGTTCAGGTTGCTGTTCATCACATCCCAGACACTGTTGGTTCAAGTTTGACGCGATTTTCACCAAAAAACTTTGCATTAAAATAAATGAACTAATTATGTCTAAAATCCAGCATTAAATATGGGCAATATCGACTCATTTAATTGGATCACACCAGATTTTATCCGGGGATTTTATATCCTCCATTTATTTCAATACAGTGTTGATAATAATTGTGGCCCCTTTTAATCCTGTTTGAACAGCACACTCCTACAAAGGTAAATAATATTCTCTATCTCAACCCATTATGCTTTTCATTACTTGTCATAAGCTGAATAATATAGGAAAGAGAGAATACAATTTCACACATCTCAGCTTTCAGCAAAGGAAAGAAACCTTTCGTTGCCATCCAAGAATTTATTATTCTCTTTGAGCTGAGTTCCGTTTGTAGTAGTATAATTGCTGCTAAGTTGTTTCACTATACAGTATCACCATTTATGAACGTGTTGAAAAAATAAACTTTTGTCACGTAGTGTATTTGTTTATCACAGTAGATGCTACAGTCAGAAGAACTTGATAGTGCTTACATAATCAACAAATTTGAAACTTTATCTTTACTATACCCGTTGAATCAAATGACTTTTAATTTTATAGCAGTTCCTTTCTAAGGGGCCTCTTGTGAGTATTTGGTAATACTATTCTCTATTTTGTGATGTAGCCATATAAAGCTTCATTTTTAAGAATTCATGTACCGCCTCGTTCAGGTTGCTGATCCCGTGTTTTATATTTGGTATAGCTACAACGTGAGCAGTGAGGAAACAACTCCTAGGCACATATAGTGTATGATAACATAATAATGCATTCAGTCTTAGAAGACTCACTGTATGCCTGCCACCCAAATGGGTTGCAGTGAATAGACATCTTCACTACAAGATAACACGTTAATGTGTTTTTATGTATTCCCTGGTATTGTACCCATGTGGATATATTTCTTCCGAAGGATGACATTAGCACTAGTATTATAAGGATTGAAATTGAATTTAAACGAGCAATCGTCACTGGTGAATTGGGACATTAACATGATTACTTGTGTACTAGTCTTATTCATGTAACATATTGCGTAAATATCCTACACTATCTGCATAATATAAATCCAAAATGTAGGTTTCCATATTTTAATGTTTAATGGTCTGTTTAGTTGTGTATATTATATTTGGAAATTTGGATGTTGTCTTGACAATCCTTGCCTGAGTTGGGGTTTTCCTGTTCTTGACCTGGGTTCACATGTTCCTTATTTGTTTGTTATTTAAAATAAAGATTGATTGAAGAAGATAACTAAACTAAAATGCCTTGCCGGATACTATATTGCAAAAACATCAATACCACTCAAATGTCACGACAACAAAAATCACTTTGAAAAGCAAATATTGGAAGAATATAATATTGAGCACATAATTATGTGAACAATGGTGAATGTGTTTATTGTGTTAATGCTGCAATGACAGTCATCCATCTGCCTGCTCTTGATCATTATTATCATTAGAGGCTGGTATCTTAAACACTAATTGGTTAAAACCATATTTCCTTAAATATCTCATTATTGCTTACATGACCCTTTTTATATAGTAATTATAATAAATATATAAATAAACCAACATTTTATACAGCCTCCAAAAAATTGAAACAGCATCAATATACTTTATACCATAAATTGATTTGCAGACTCTTGAGAAACTCTCAATTGATTTCTGAGATGGACTTACCCACACGTTTCATAAATTCTTTACAAGTTAAAGTTACTAGTACAAGTTACAGGTATATTGCTATGACACGAAATGTGTGATGCCACAGTTCGTATTGCAGAAGACGTTTCTGGGATTTCACACGGTGAACTTCACAGTGGTATTAATTAATGTCTAGAATTACAGTAACAAATGTACAGGTCAATCTCAGGGAAATGACAGGTGGAGATACAAAATGACCTTTATTGCACTCTCTGTATTTTTTAGCATCGAAATACGCTTAGTTCTACATTTTTTGACAGAAACACGCATTGTAACAGATATTAAGAATATAGCATTTGTGTCAAGGTTTGATTTACTCGACAAAAAGGTTGCCACTGTCTATTGCTTTGTTTGTTTCATTCTCTTCAGTGTTTTGGTATGTTTTGATAAAATAATAGTTTAAATAATTTGCGATGAAAAAACAAGTTTCCAATATATTCATTTATAGTAGGCCACTTAACTCACATGATACGAAATAGATTGTCGAGAGCGGATAAGTACGGCAGATAGATAGAATTGCTTTATTTGACAAGCTTAAGTAGGTTCAAAGTGGAAAAAATTGTTTTTGGATATATTGCTCTATTTCATGTTCGGTTTACATGAAAACGTAACGGTAAATACCCATGACCTTGAAATGTTGCAAAAGATAACACAAAACCTATGATATAAAAAATGCGTTTCAAAAGTGTATTGATTAATATCACACATTCAAATTATGTATAGGTAATACACACCATTATTGTGATAATTTGAATGCCAAAATGTTTATGCAGCATGCCATTAAACGCTATGTTCGTTATGCCTCAGTACATCTAAATAAGTACCACAACAATATCTTGATGCATAATTGTACATTCTCTATTCTATGTAAGTAGCATGTACGAAGGTCACGTATGTATATCACCAACAATGTATAGATATGTATTCCATAAAAATATAAAAGCATATAAGAGATTACATGAGACAAAGGGAATAAAGAGAATGACAATTGTAATACTTGTGCCTCAAACTCATGCTTCCTATTTTTCTTGGTCTTGTTTCATCTTTGTGTACCTCCTTGGTTGCCTTAAGGCATATATTACCATAGTGAATAATCATAAAGGTCTCATGTATAGTAAGTAAAAAAAATAGCAATGATAGTAACTTACCATTTTCTTGGGCATAGCACATAAACACTGTATGTATGATTAAAATCCGTGCATAGAGCCAATATCGTCCTATGTCTGTCAACATTACGTATGTCTTGTAAAGAAACACTCTTGCAAGTGCTTCGTTCTATCTCTCTCTTATTTACCGCTTTTGCCTTTATGCTGCTACACCACCACTACCACCACGTCCGACGTCTGCAAAGATGAAAAAGTGAGAATAAACACACTAAGTTGAGATAAATTTGCACTAAGTGAGCGGCGGAAATTCCTGTGATGATGCACATGAGCAGACGACCAATGTTATGTTTTTGTTTCAGAGGTTGGTTGACATGTGTGCGCATTCCTGAAAACGTCCGCATACGTCCCACCTGTGTTTATGAGATATAATACTAATATTATGCAGAGCTTCGCGACCTAATTTTGCCATGTAATCCAAGCGATTGGTAGCATCCACGATCTCATCTGGCCGGCGCTTTACTATAATATTTTTCCCAACTGGCCTTTGGGTACACCTATGTCCTTATTTTAACTCTCCGAACTCACTGTCTCTGTCTTTTCCCCCAGATTGGTTAAGCGCAGCGAGGATGACTATCTTCGGTCGCTTCACATCGTCAACTACTTACTACACACTATCTTCTTTTCGTGCTCGTAGCGAAATGAGCGCGAACTTGAAAAACAGCTCGCTGGTCGGCCCGATGGCTTATCCGTAGAAATCAGATTTTTGCCGGCGGTTACAGGCACAGGTCGTCGGGGATAATCATGACTTGTCGTCATTATTAAAGGTACATTGCGCTCACTTTACCTCAGACGCCACGTTCTTTGCGTCACTCGATAGGGTTATTCCACACTTACTCGACTTCAAGTGGTGTGTGTTTTGTACACAAGTGTTTTGATATATGAGAGTCCTGTAGATTGTTATTTTTGTGTCAAATGATAAATTTCGATTCTTACATTGCTAATACACATTGGGTGAAAATAAATCTGAATTTAGAATTTTTTTTTCAAATCATCTACATACTTGCACGATTCTTACGTTACATTAGCTTCGTTGAATAACGATGAAAACTTTTCCAAAACGACGATAAGAAGTCTCCATGGTAATGCGCTAGATAATATTTACTCAATTTATTATGCCAATGATCCGTGAGGAATTGTGCTGGTTTTAACAGTTCACTGAAAGTATACAATCCAAAAGCTTCATTGGAATAAAGCAAGCAATTTACAAAAAGTGGCTTAAAGTTGATTTTGAAAGATTAACATTGCACAAAGCTTATCTCAATTACCGCCAACAAAAAGCAAACTAAATTGAATGTATATCGTAGCTTTATTCTACTAATTTACCATGTAAAATGCCACCACAATTCTGACATTCGCAGTTGAATATTTTGTGAGTACAGACACTCCATTGCTCCTCTCTCGATGTTGCAAGCATCGCAAAAGAATTAATTTTGAGGGAGATTTTGCATATTTTTCATTAATAGCGAGGATTTCTGTGGTAAGTCGATATGTGCATACGTAGCTTGCGGGTGCACTGGCCGATTATTTAATGCCTAAAAACCTAAAGCTTTTCAATTGCCTCAAAAAAATTCTTTCCATTTAATTTACTCACCCATCTTTTAGTATCGCGAGCAGGTGAGCATGCTATGATTGAGGAATTGGTTTCAAGTTTTGAACAAGATTAGCAAAACAAATTCAAGGTAAATATGAAATTGCATGCAAAAAATATTTGAAGGGATACATACTATGACATTTAAGACATCTGTTACGGCAAAAAATATCCTCTAAAACGCTTATTGAATATTCGGATAAGTGACGTATATCCTTAATGTACTTTCCTTGCACTGCGTTATTAACATTATGAAAGGTTCATTAAATTCATTTTACCCTGCATTCCCAATGATTTTAAGATATTTACATACTTCATATATATATTGGTTGGTACATAGTATCTTATACACGTGTGAATATGTCGTTTAGCTCTATTAGCTTAAAAACGAAGCTTTGCACTTTTTATGCATACGCACTAGGTGGTATATATTCGTGCTTATGGGTTAGACTGGTTAACCATGCAAATGCCAATATCCGATGCTATAGACAGCTTTTAATAGTTCTATCAATTTTCCAAAATGTCAAAGATATTCCATTTTATGTTCCTTTTGAAAACATCATGAACAAGCATTCAATGAGTACAATTAGGACTGAAATTGGTGTAGTGGTTCTTAGTATAAGAGTACAGAACTGTTAGGATTCTTGAAATATGCAAAGATATGGTATGTATGATGACACTTATAGTATAGCCAATTGCCGCGTCTATAGGCTGGCGCAAACGGATTTAGATGCGAAGTCAGATAGGATTGATAAATCCTGGCTCTGAGGCATGGCTTGTTAAGTACAGAATACGTACAAATTGGCTGACGGATTTGCTTTTCTTTGGGATTTTAGGCTCCACACTTGTGGGTAGGGTAAGGGGTGATTAAACCAGGAAAAATAATATTTTGCTGGCTTCTTTGTTATGATAGTATCAACTATGTAAGCTTATATAGCTTTGAATCATTTAAAAGATTTTGAATGTATTTAGAAAAAATATATTCTACTTTTATTGGCTTTTATAAAGCTATAATTCATATGGTGGGTATATAGTCGTTTGAATATGCAATATAACCGGGCAGTAGAAATATATATACACTAAATTGGTCATAATTTAATGAAACGTAATATTTGCATATTCAATTCAACATCTTGCACATGTCTAGTTCCTGTCAGCTAGCACTATGGACCACAAGAGTCTCATCCCAATGGCAAAGTCCAATCACCTCAATTACATAATCATAGTGCAAAATTTGATCTCAAGTTGCAGAGTATGAGTTTTTGTACCCAAATCTTCAAAGGTCATTCAATGAATGTACAAATGTATTGTGGTTTAAGAACTGTTTCCCTGATAGATGAGCATGTTGTGGATCCTAGTGTAGGTGGTTATTTAAAGCATATTCCTTCAAATAATTCGGTATCATTATAATGGCCAACTTTGGTACCAAGACTGTTCTAACTAATGCTACATTTTCCCAGACAATATTTATTTCAGGCTATTTTAAACATATACGGAAATAGTTACGGACATGGACATTAATATCCATCATTTAACAACATGCTTATTTTTGCAAGGCATTTATAGTTATTTGTTTGTTAAATGAGCGGACACTATTGCGTATTAGGGCATACAGAATGGATATTGCGTATTAGGGCATATATTATGAGACATTAGGAATTACATAGTTGCAATTAACCCATGATCACATTTTGTGGCCACAGGGTACAATAAGGATGGCTATTATCTTAATAGACACATTTAATCATAAGAGAAATTAGGGAGAATTCTGGTTGGACAAATCTGTAAAAGCTTGCAAGTAAACATCTCAAAAACTCTAACTAACCCCCCTTAAATAATGACCATTATTCAAAAACGGGCTATTGTATTACAAATCTGTAAAATGCGTTGGAAGCAGAATTTATTTTTACGCATTTTGACACCTCATTTGATACGATAGCTCAGAAAACAATAAAACACCGGTCAATTTAATGTAGTGAGGACCAGATTTGAAAATTGCACTTACAACAATACAAAAACACTCAGATATCATTACACAGATTTCCTTCCATTATACTGAATACAAATCAATAGAATTTACTGCAACTTCCAAATCTTGGGTTGGGCTGCAGCGTGCTGTGACGTCATTATTTAGACAAGTGCTACAAATGAGATGTCAAAATGCGCAGAAATAAATTCTGCTTCCAATGGATTTTACAAATTTGTAATACAATCGCCCGATTTTGAATAATGGCCATTATTTAAGGGGGGTTAATTACTTTTTTGAGATGTTTATGACTTCAGCACTTGGTCAAAGGTGTAAAACTTTACACAAAAATAACAAAATCTTAAAAACATTTTAGCACAAAAATATCTGTTCAGTGTTTATTTTGCTACCTCATTATAATCATCATGATTATAAGGCTATTGAAATAATCGTATAACATATGGCGCCTTAGGAAAACTAACATCCCTAACTTGATTATCGTGATTATTGTATGTAGTTGTGGTTGTTTTACATTATGAGCGAGCGAATAACTACATAATAAACGTTTTATTGAACGTTTAATTGAATGCAAATAAAGCATAATATTACTCGTATATAAAAAAAAAATACAAAATACATTTGTTGCAGATTGGGGTATTATAGCTAAATATAAATTATATTTGAGGAAATATCCATAGTATCGTAACTTAGGTTAAAGTATTTGGGAAAGGTTAGACACGTCAAGCTTTGCTTTGTTGATAGGATTATCTGAAGGGTTTGGTAGCATCATTTTGTTTTACTTCAATTGTCTCTTTTAATCACCCTGTATAAATCTGATTGCTAGTTACTCTCTTAAAAATATTTTACAGGAATAAAAAGGTCACAACACAACAAATTACTCAGATTGAGATACTCAACAATGAGCTCATATTAATAACAAATACCCTCAATATTGAGTAATATTCATCAATATGAGCTCAATGTTGGGTATTATTTCCTCAATTTGAGTAATATTTTACTCGTTTTGTTGAGTTGTGACCTTTTTACTCATGTTGAGTAAAATATTTTTAAGAGTGTATCTGTGACAAATCACACTGTAAATATAGTATTAAATTGGGATAGATTTGACATATTTTCTATTAGTTTTGTACCACAAAGAAAGTATACATTCCTTTGATTGGCCATACGACACCACCCATACATGAGGTGATACAGTATAGTATGCATATACCCATTCACCATTACATCAGACATCCTGCATTGGGGAACCAGGGAACCCCTTTCTACAAATGAGCAGCACTCATTTAAAACATAAAGCAACAGAGCAACGTTGCTTTTGTTGTCTTTGATTTATAATGACATTAAGGGCTGGGGTATGAGCGACCTTGAAGCTCCGGTATCTGGAGAGGGGAAGCAATGAGTTACCCCAAATCACAGCGGCAGGTAGTGACTGGGCCGCCGAGTGCTAATATATATTTATTTTGAAGGTTCGTGTTTGTTTTAAATTTTGGGGCGTTTTTCCAAAATTTGATATTTTTGGTCATATTTCAAAAAAGCGACATGCCAAAGACAACTCTTTGGGCACACAGTTTGTTATTGTTATTGCAGTTCTTTTCCACATACCTACGTTAACATTCGATTGGGTGATTTACTAATATTATATATTTTATGACTGCAATTTGGCGTTTTCAATGCGTTTTACACGTATCATGAAATTAACGCAAATATCTAGTCACGCTGCTTTTAGAATTTTTACCTGATCGTCGGCTTTTGCAGGCAACAGAATGCAGATTGGCTCACGATAGATGTCGTATTCCTCTATGTGGTTCACTCATTGATAAAATGAGTTTGCATTCCTTGTAACAACACACACATTGCCGTCTGGAAACCGGGTCTGGTACTGATTTTGGGACAGCCAATAGACTTCAGCGCCGTATCAAATCTCATAAAAACCACACGACTGACGACTATGTGTTTATGTTTCCCGCACGAAAGCTTGTGTCTACATCTATTACTATACTTCTTTGGAAACGTTGACCTTTGACCATTCTTTTTGTATAACGCCCTGATATGACCTTGATATGTTCGCTTGATTGGGTACGTTATAGCATCCATTTCATTGAGGTGTTAGGACTTGGTCAGTATAATACTTGCAGGGATACAATAGTTTAACATGGTGTGTGAGCATGGTGAAAGACTCATTATTGATTAGGCGCGAACATATTAAAGGCACAGGTCCTTTGCGTGTATAGCAGAAAATTAATAATAGAATGTGTGAATAGAATGTTTGGAATTTTGCAACTAAAATACTAACTGCATTCTGCATTATGTATTTATTTATTTATTTAGGCCTATGCCTATTTATTTTATTTACTGACTTATTTATTTATTTTATTTATTTGGTATATTAGTTAGTAGGCCTAGTTAGTAATATTCCATGATAGGCCTACGTCGGTTTATTATTGATTGTTGATAACTTGACAACTTGATTGATTGATCGATTGATAGTCATTTCACATTATATTCCTAGTTTATAGGCCAATTTGAATAACATCGTACATTAGATAAATAGACCTATCAGTATTGATTTATTCTATTCAGCAATATCAAGGATTACTATCAAACTTCTCATAGCTGATTGTCAGTTGGCTCAGTGGTAACGCAGTAGGTTTTACAACACCGAGGTCCCGGGTTCGATTCCCACCTCTGCCTATTTTTTGCAAGGCTGAGAAAAAAATGAAATTTCTGGACTGCAAACTTATTTGGCGCGCGATCTGAGCTGGTCCTTTTCTGGTGGCTGTGTCTGTTACAGGCACACTCCCTCTGCATCCAAACCAGGTTCACGCTCATTACACCTCCCTTAACAGATCAGGTTCTGAATAGGTAAGTAGATTTACGCAATCAAATGATATCCGGCATATAATATGCGGGGGAACCTTCTGAGAAAAACCCGTTTTGTTCTTTCTTGTCTGGTGTTAAGGTTAAACGAGGTATTGTTGGTAGAAGCAGTAAAAAATCGATTTTCATTATCTAAATCAATATATTATTGAAAAATAACACTTCGATGTTTTGCAAAAGTTCATTCTACAAATCATGTACTTTGCAAACTTGCTTGATTTATTGTTGTGAATGAGTTATGTACGTTTTACAAAAGTGCTGTTGTTTCAGCCCTCTTTATAACATAACTCAAGAACCACAGGACCTACAAAAGTATATCTGTGATATTGGAATTCTTCTACACACTCGCTATGAAATGATCAATGCAATTTTTGCCAAAGACCACTACCATTCACAAGATGTTGTGAACTCCAAATCGCAACAGTTTAAAATAGTTGTGTTTCTTAATTTCTCAAGTGCATAGGTTTCACTTTTTAAATAAGGACTGTTTTGTAAATCTGTTTTTATTGTTTTATGTAACACGGGATTCAATGACTAGCCTAGATACAACTATTCTTTGACGCAACGCAAGAAGTGGTATTTACACCCATCCGCGGATAGGTCACTCAAAAAGTTTAAGACTGACTGAAATTTGATGACACTTGAGCATTCAGATGGAACTTAATTGGGCGAAATTAGACATTGCGTTTGCAAGAAACATTCATCCTATAGTTTAAGACAACATCAATAGAAATGAATAATTAAATTTATTGCCATCACGTTTTCTTTTCAAATATTTTCAATTGATCAATTTATATCAACTACTGTGTCATCTTTTGTGTAACATTTAACAATATATCTATATTAATGTAGGTCACCAGCTTGACATGAAGTAAATACATTCAAACTAAAACGGATAAGTTTAAATTAATTTACAACGATCCCATCAAGAGAATGCTCTTATCTCCTGTTTCTATCTATATGCTGGTAAAGATGAGCCCTCTGACCAAGCCGAGCTGACCTCATTTAGTTTATATTCATACATGAAAAGGACTGGCTGAAGAATCATTGGTAAAAAAATTATGTGCAGTTAAATAATATCTTAACAGACATCTTAACATACGTTATAGTATTTCTTTTCTCGGTTTTTTTCTTTCAGATTTTTAGATAACAGACACTTAAACGTAACGCATCACACGCAATCAGCATGGTGGTACATAAGGCCAACTCAGGCTGCCTTTAGATTACAGGTGATGAGAGAGTCCATTTAATAGATTATATTAGAATCAATAAGAATTCACCTTCATACCGCTAGTCTCCCGAGATACTAGCCTAAATTGAACGACTCAATTGTAAATTGAATAATTGCAAAGTGTCTCTGGATTTGTCCTCACTTACTCTATAATGCTAAATGACCCGGAATACGTTAGACCTGCAATTTACACAAAAATGTTGGGAGTTCTTTTCTTGTTCACCATGTTCAAATACGAAATACCAAGGGATTTTGCCTGCTTAGTTTTATCTACAAAAAAGGGTAAACGAGTCGGTATTGTACGTATTCATGTTTGAAAAAGGCTCATGTAGGTTAAATAATGGATCAAAGTACAGGTTGAAAGAATTCTGTCAATTTAGTTTATTCTAAGCCTCGTGTTAACATCAAAGTCGGGACTATCTACGGTAAGAAACACTTTCTAGATTCAATTATTCTACACCACATGTTCAACACTGAGGAATACAATAACTATCAAGTCGTCTAGATTTAATCATTTACTTTTTAGATTATGAGACATACCACACATATTCATTAGTAAATGTAACCTTTTTAGCACTGCATTGTCAATACGTAGATCAATTGTATTATTATACATTAACTATAACATATACAAGATCATCATCTGGGTATGCAAATAGCCCAAATTGCTTTTAATCATATTTTTTCTTTCAGATTACAATAAGTTAATAACAATTATTCTATTATGTAACTGCTTTCATCGTTGTATCCTCATTGATAAAAATATTTAATGTTTCGATTCAAAATCAACAACAATACGTTTTTGTCATGGATTGATGCAAAGAAGCTCCTCTAGACCTAATTATTTTATTTTCTAGACTACATGAATTGCAACTTTTTAGTTACCGTGCCGACACTCCATTCAAATTATTCTATGCAGAATTGTATTCGGTTTCTAATGGTACTTTTTCATATATCAAGAAATGCCGCTAGTTGTACGTAAATCATAACTTCTTTTATTTACCGTACCAATTACCATGATTACAATAATGCATACATCATACACTCTATAAAAAATCTACATATTCATCATCGATAAGTACAGTCTTTCCAAATTGCTTCTACGTTCATAATTTACAGGTTACCACTGATTACACGAGATGCCATTTATAACCAAAAAAGGAAAAACCCTTTCATCTCATCGACAATAATACCAATTCAATTATTCAACAATACGTGTTCATTGTGGAATAAATCATGTAAATCTAAATTACCCCACGTTATCCCTAGATTTGAATTCATACAAAAAATACCACTTGTTGTACCTTAAATGTATCTTCTTTTACTTTCCGCACGCAGCAATTAGCATCAAGCGTTTCTGGTAATAGCTGAGTAATAGGGTTTTTACCTTCTCTACTAAATAAGGCAATCGATTAACCTACAAAGTGTTCCTAGCGACAGGTGCATTAAGAACTAAAACCAAGAAAAAGGCACCTGATTAATTTTTATGCTAGGGTTTTACACTTCAGCGTGAAACCAATTATAAGCAATGTTTAAACCTCGTCAGAATAGGCATATGTTAATTTTCTGGATTTTTTTCTCTTTGCAGATTACAACATGCCTCTATTTTTTAATATTTCTTAGAGAAAATGGAAGGATCTAGACATGTTACACAAACATAATTATGTATTCTTTTAAAGCTTCAGTTATAGCGTTCCAATTATATTATTACTGGATCAGAATATTGCACTTAACACTTTCATGTTTTTATGATGTAGGGATTTTAACCATCACAAGTCACTCACTAAATGCTGATTAATTTGGCCAGTGTGTGTCATTCGCATCAAATAAAACAATACTTATTATCTCCTCATACGCTGTTATAGCTCTAGTTAATGTAGCAACAAAAGGAGGTTTGGGAACATTGATTCTAATGTATCACCTGCGTAATGTGGATGTAAAATTAGGCGGGATTTCCCAGAGAGGGGATCGAGAAACCAGGGCAACATATGGATGTCTGATAGATAAATGTAGGTGAACAAACTAGGGCAATTTCCTTCCTTGCACATATTGTATGTTATCTGTGATGAAACCAGGCTTGTACGTATGCGTTTATCAAGATACATTAAGTTTCACGTGATGAATTTGCATAAAATTAAGATGTGAAATTTCTAAGTAGCCTAAAGTAGGTATTTTTCGATGATATCAAATCACATTTCTTTCCAAATTCATAACAGTAATATACCTTGCAACAACATCCAAGCATATTCAGAGAATACTTAGTGTAGATCATTTATCGAAACAGAATGTTTAATGTATCAACACCAATACCTGTATACCAAATCACAAATTGTAAGTGGAACTCATAAAAGAAAGCGATCTTTTTTCTTTCATCAAAAGTAACCTAATATAATCCAAGCAGTAAAAGTAATCTGAAGTATGAAAACTTTTCATAGAGGATACAGGGTAACACGCATCGCTTTTCAGACTAAAGGAATCAAAGAACATCAGCTTCATGTGTTGAAAATGTATCTAGAAACGTTTAATGGGCTAACGTTTTATTATTTTCAGATCAGAAACGTTGGGCCATTCTTATCACGACGGCAATAGACAGTAACATAAATTAAGGTAATCCATCATTTAACAACGTGTTTACTTTTGCCAGACATTTATAGTCATTAGTGTTTGTTAAATGAGCGGGCAATCCTTTACAGACTACTGACCAAATGGATATTGCGTATTTAGGGCATACATTATATGAAACATTCAGGATCACATAGTTGCAATTAACCCATGATCACATTTTGTGGCCACAGGGTACAGTAAGGATAGTTATCTAGTATATTAAAATAATGTGATCTGTCGAAAGAGACGAAAGCAGACACCCACCACAAAAACATTATTTGGTGTTTCAGCAACTATAGTAATGATCAGGGGGCTGAACAAACATGTGTTGTTGTAAGACCACTCTATTGTAATGTATTTGTGGAGGGTGTATGACTTTCGCCTCTTTCGTATATAATTTAAATAGATTTGTGGTTATAATGTTACCAAATATCTTTGGAACAAGAGAAACTTCTTAGGTTTAATATTTTTTCATGACTTTTTTTTCGAAAACTTATATATGTATTTATTAAAGTAAGTAATAAAACCCGGGTCGATAAGTTAATTGGACAGGTCACTGTATGGCACAATCAGGAGCAAAACTTATTTTGCGTTTGTTTTTAATGAAACAATGTGGATGAGGATTCCGCTATACGTTTGAAATTTCTGATATAAACCCTTTGAATGCAAGAGAGAAAGATTAGCTTAAATAAATAAATACTAATAAATAAATAAATAAATAAATAAATAAATAAATAAATAAATAAATAAATAAATAAATAAATAAATAAATAAATAAATAAAAATAATTAATTTAATAAAAATAATTAAAAATTAATTAAATTTAATAGTAGTTGAAATAAATTAAATGAAATAAATAAATAAATAAATAAATAAATAAATACGCATTTAAGAGACAAAATATTAATTTAATTTAATTTAATAGTAGTTTAAATAAATTATTAAGTGAAATAAATAAATAAATATATAAATAAATATATAAATAAATACATAAATACATAAATATATAAATACATGAATAAAATAAATAAAATAAATAAAATAAATAAAATAAATAAAATAAATAAAATAAATAAAATAAATAAAATAAATAAAATAAATAAAATAAATAAAATAAATAAAATAAATAAAATAAATAAAATAAATAAAATAAATAAAATAAATAAATAAAGAAAGAAAGAAAGAAATACGCATTTAAAGCCAAATAAATCTTATAGAAAATATAAATAAATTTTTATAAAATAAACATAAAGTAAATATGTAATTATAGGGCAAGAAAACTACTGTACTGAAAAAGCAACTCAAATCAAGTAGTTTTGATTTATTGATCAAATATTGCCAACTGTAACTCCATGTTGTCTGTGCTGAAATAAAATTTCCTGTGCAGTAGTTGTAGTCATTGCCCCTATAATATACATATCTTACTTGTCCCCAATGTGCTATAATTGTTGAGAAAAATGCAAAAATGGGCACAAAATTGGGCAGGGGTGTAGTACCCCCTTAAGGCCAGTGTAATGGGAGAGAACATGGACCTTTTCGAGCATCATTATTTCTGAATTGTATGTCAAAAGTATATAAAACTATACATTTTTGGAAAGGAAATGAGTCACGGAATCCCATGGTGACGTCAGATTTGTTCAAAAATCTCGAGTTTTTGAAAAAATCACAAAAATTCACTTTTTACCCCAATTTTTTTGTGACAACTTAGAAAAAAATCCGTTCGGAGTATAAAAAAATCAGTTAGCTTTTCATAAAGAAGAGACATGAACTTAGGGAAGGTTTTTTTAATTTTTTTGAAAAAAACATGTGAAAAAAGCAATTTTGTCACTCTATTAAGCTAAAAATTGCACAGAATGGTGTATATTTTTGTTTAAAACAAATATTTTGAAAAAATGAGAAAACCTTCCCTAGGCTTTGATGTACTCTAAACGATAGTGCAAAAAGTTTACCTTTTGCTTGCATATTTTTCGAGTTATCTTGTCACAAAAATCGTGCAATATTGTCAAAAGTGAACTCTGAGAAATCGACGTTTTAGTAAAAAAATGTCAAAATTATGCACAAAACGTCCTTATATTTTAAAACGGTAAGACTTTCACGCTTGTAAAAGCTGTATCTGGTGCATGGTCTAAATATGCATCTTTTTGCACCAATAAATCTATAATGTCTGCTTTCAGTGCGCCAAAATTCAAAATAATTACAAAATCTAAGTGGCATTTTGACCGCAAATTTTTGTTTTGTTTACACCACATTTGCTGGCGTGAACAACAAACCGAATGCGCCTAGACTGCGTTGGACATACGCGCAGAGTTGCGCCGCGTCACGCTAAGCGAATCGCGCGCGTAATCAAAATATTTCGCATTCGCGCATTTCTGACTCATTATTTCCCGCCAATTTACTAAGCTGTCTTGAGCCATGTGACTTTTTAGAGTTGAAAAGAGTGAAACAAATCAAGCAAAAATACGAGTAAATATTAGCAAGTTGTATTTTATCAGTTTCAAGTGAAAGAATACATCTTAGTGTTGATAAATATCAAGAAATCTCAAATTCGGGTGTGAACGAATGTGTCTTCCATTACTCTGGCCTTAATAGACACACTTAATCATAAGAGAAACTAGGAAGCATTCTGGTTTGACATCTTTAAACAATATGACTTCAGTACTTTGTCAAAGGTGGTGTTTAATATTTAGAAATAACATTAAAATCCACTGAGTTTTTCAGGACGAAAAATCTGTTCAATGTTTATTTTGCTACCTCATTATAATCACCATGATTATAAGGCTATTGAAATAATCGTATAACATATGACGCCTTGGGAAAAGTACCATCTCTAAGTTGATTACAGTATGAAGTTGTGGTTATTTTAGATTATGAGCGAGCGATTAAACGTTTTATTGAAAGTTCAATCTAATGAAATGAAGCATAATGCTAAGTATCACTCGTATATACAAAAATACAAAATACAATGTAGCGGTTTGGAGCATTTAACAGCGTTATTAACTATATTTGATGAAATCTTCATAGGGTCGTGATGTTTAAGTATTTGGTCAAAGCTACGCTTGTACATGTTGTACAGCAATTATGTTTTGTTGATATGATTACTTACAAAGAGTATGGAAACATCATTTTGTTATACTTCAATTGTCTGTTTTAATCACCATGTATCATCTGATTGATAGTTATCTGTCACGAATCACCATATAATACCAAATTGGGATAGATTTCACACATTTTCTATTAGTTTTGTACCTCAATGACAGTATACATTCCATTGATTGGCCATACGATACCACCCATACTTGAGGTGATACAGTATAGTATACATATGCCCATTCATTATTACATCAGACATCCTGCATTAGGGAACCAGGGAACCCCTTTCTACAAATGAGTAGCACTCATTATAAACGTAAAGCAACAGAGCAGCGTTGCCTTTGTTGTCTTTCATTTATAATGACATCGGCAGATTCAGGTTTTGAATGTGTAAGTAGACTTACGCATTCAAATGGTATCCGGCATAAATGTTGGGGAGCCCCTTCTGAGAATCGGTTTGTTTTTTCTTGTCTGCTTTAAGGCGACGCGATCTTTTGTTGGTCGAAGCAACCAATAAATCGATTTTCATTGTCTAAATCAATATTTTATTGAAAAATAACACTTTAATGTTTTGCAAAAGTTCATTCTTCAAATCATGTACTTTAAAAACGTGCTTGATTTATTGTTGTTATGTACGTTTTACAAAACTGTTGTTGTTTCAGCCCTCTTTACAACATAATTCAAGAATCACAGGACCTATAAAAGTATATCTGTGATATTTGATTCTTCTACACGCTTGCTATGAAATGATCAATGCAATTTGTGTCAAATCTCACTACAATTCGCAAGATGCCATGAACTACCAAATCGCAACAGTTTAAAATAGTTGCTAACCTTAAGGCTATGTTTCAATGTTTCTTAATTTCTCAAGTGCATATTCCCGACTTTTTTAAATTTTTTATTTAACGACTGTTTTGTAAATCTGTATTAGTTCATTAACAATATAACACGGAATTCAATGACTAAATAAAACTCAGGACGCAAGAAGTAGTATTCCCACCCATCCACGGATGGGTCACTCAAAAATCAATCAATGGAATTTGTAAATTTCTTGTCATCACATTAAAAAAAATATTTGTAATCGATCTATTGATGATTTATATCAACCACCGTATCACCTTTCGTGTAACCCGTCTTGTTTGTGTAACATTTAATAATAAAACTTAATATGTAGGTCGCCAACTTGACATGAAGTTAATACATTAAAACTGCACCGGACAAGCTTCAACTAATTTACCACAATCCCATCAAGAAATGCTTTTTATCTCCTATTCTATTTGTATGCTGGTAAAATGGGCCCTCTGACCAAATCGAGCTGACCTCATCTAGTTTATAATCATTCATATAAAGGACTGGCTGAAGAAACACTGGAAAATAATTAAGTGCAGTTAATTAATATCCTAACAGACGTCGGAATAGACATCTTAAAATACCGTAGAATTCCATTTTCAAGCATAAATGCCTGTAAATAATCAGACACTCTCCACAAAAACAGTGCAATATATTGACTATTAGTACAGCCCCTGTATTGTATATAGTTGATTAAACACCAAATAATGTTTCTGTGGTGGGTATCTGCTTTTGTCTCTTTCGTAAAAAAACACAAATAAACAAATCACTCATTTAGAGGTATACCGTAAACGTTCGCCTAATGGCGCTTTTGGATTCTTAGAAATGTGAGAGCGCCATCCTTGTAAAATCTCAACAGCATTAAGGATACGTGTATGTTAAATTGAGCAACCTGGACATAATGCCTCAGAAAAAATATCGTGACATGACCCAATACTTTAGGTTACTAGGTTAGTTGCTAGAGCAGCAAATGTTTTGGGGTTTCTTCAGGTATTCTTTCTCAAAGTGCCATTAATTTGTAAATCGATTCATACGTTATACCTATTACTCATTTTGGTAAATCTTTTTATAACATTGTAATTTCTTCATATTTTTTTTAAATATTCTTCAGTTCAAAATTACACCCTTCTATTGTCTGACCCGTTAGCTCAGTCGGTAGAGGATGCGTCTTGGATGGTGAATGGTACTTGTTCGAATCTTGATTTCTGCCCCCACTTTTATGTGAAGAAGGGTCAAGAAATGTTTTTGGATTTTGTCCCCATTTTACGAACGAATATTGTGAATTTTTTTAAATTTAATTTTAATTTTCTTATTTTTTTAGATAAATAGGCACTGCGAACAAACGGCAACAAAACCGCTGACAAAATTTGCTCCACCTGCTACCTATCAATGCGTGATATATTCCACTACATTTAACAGTTAAATGACCTTGGAAAATAGAACGGCCTCAATGTTTCAAATTGTGTACCTACATTACTTATTATTCATTTATGCATTATGAATGATCAGCTATTTTTTCTTTTCTTAAAAGGATCGAACCCAAGTAGATCAGACCATTGATCATAACTATCAGACCACGAAGTAGTTACATAACTCCGTGATGGTATCGGAACCAAGCACTGTTTGTATGGCGATCATTACGATCACGATATTTTGGTATGCCTTTTTGTGTACTGATTGTTTCGATCGTGGTTCATTACTTAAGCGCGTGATCCCGTTGACATAGTAACATTACGTAACTTCGATACCGGGCTTCGATACTATAGTTGTTGAGTGCACATAATATGGAAAGCCATTGGGGTATTGTGTGCCTTCCAAAGCGCCTTATAACATGTTCTCATTGTGTTGTGGAATCCTAGCCAGTATTCAATGATAGCTATAGAGGCCTTGCGTTTATCGAAACAAAGGATTTGAACCGATTTCTTCCCCGCAGCACAGAGAACCTATTCTTGAGGGCACTCTATTCACGTGGTTTCTTTTCCAACGCTAAAAGATCACGAATTTTGGTGGTTTGCAAATGAAAAGTGTCCGCACTATCGATTGATTACGTAACTGTTATGAATAATTTTATAAGGTTTTTCAATGCAATCGCCTCGACCCATTAAGGTGCGCTTCAGACTCCGTATTGTACGTACAATATTGTATGTACAATATTTTTCGTGACGTCAAAAAGTATTGCACGTCCAATAAATATACGTGCCACGACGAGTTGAATCAGATTAAATAACGCGCTATATAATATAAAACCCTGACGGTTCATTGTTTGCTAAATCCAAGCGAGGTCACCCGAAAATCTATGCAAGAGAAATTTCTACTGCTGCTGATGAAAAATCCTAGATGCGTTTGGAGGTTTTTCTGCACTTTACCAGTAGGCCTAATAAATTCATTAAAAAATAAAATAAAATAAACATTTAGAGGGAATGTTTTACTCACTGCTCATCTGATCCACTTTCCCAGGAAACTAAATACCGATACTCCTTAGTTTTATCCTGACTTTCCAGACATAATTATGAGTAAACATCAAATTTAATGTTTACAAAAAATCAAATATATATATATTCTTTTGCACTTTGTAAATAAATATTAATATTAATAAAAAATGTATAGGCCTAAACATTAAAAAAAAAAGGGGGCCTAAGAGTATGTCTATTTTTAATCATATACTAATTCCGCCATTCCCAAACATATTTTATATATGAAATCGTGTAAAAACAGACCACTTGTAAATTGGAACCCCAAATTCCAATCAAAAATAAAAACAACTTTGTTGTCAAATATACTAGGCCTATACATTGTATTACAGGAATTTAATAGATGGTGCATTTTAATAAATAAATAGATTAACACGGATAACGGACGAGAAATATTTGGCAATACCGGATTTACCACAGAGCCAGTGGATAAAGAAATTAATTAAAATTAGACCAAATTAAATGAGAAAATGAAAGCAAGGACATTTGGCGAAGTATTGTTTTAGAATGCGAAGGAGTCCTAAATGTTACCCAGGCCCAGGACACTGATTAATGTAAATTCGACCCATAGTTATTTTGTCTACTTTTGCCAGCATTCAACCTGTTCAATGTAATTTATGCCTATTTTCAATAAAATTCCGAAATCTGACGTACGGTAGGCCTATCAACGTTGTATCGTGCACAAATTATGATTCGAGACTATTTCATTTGACACGGTTGTATGGATTTCAAAAGATCGGTCCTATAATAGATATCGAATAGAGAATTACAGCAGGAGGCTTTGAGGATGCCGTAATCCTCTTGATAATCAACCAATCAGAGAGACATATTTCAGAAATATGTTCGTATAGTTGAAACTCTTTCAATATTTTAAGTAATCGCGTTTCACATTTAGCAGCACTTTGGCTTGCAATAAAGCCACGAAGGGTCGGTAATGCTGATATACGATTTCAGTCAAATATTGGTGCAAATATACGATTTCGGTCAACTATTTGGCTATTCTTTGCCCAAAATTATGAAATGTTTATTAGTAACAACTCTTAGGAGGGTTTTCGAGTAATTTTAACGAAATAATGAGGTAAAATAAAAGAAAGCCCACTTACAATCTTGGACGCTTAACTGTGGTGTTCTAGGGGAATTAAAATATCACAATTAACATGTTTAATTCAAAATCGTTGTCCTACAAGCACGTGTTAAATGGCTCGATTCACATTAGGTATAAGTTGGGACATTGTCAGATTGTGTGGACATTACAATACAAACAATAAGGTTAAAAACCCATTTAAAAATGATTTTAAAAGATCGTCTATTTTGTAGCTTACACTGATTAGACCAAATATCTGCCTCTGACGAAAAAAAATGTTTTCCATGCTGATTTGTTTTTGTAACGAGTATATCATTTCAAAAAGAAAGTAATAAAGGCGGATATTACTTTTTAAAATCTCAACGCATTACTATTAATAGGCCTATAATTAATGAAAAAGTATAGAAGGCGTTGCATCCGGGTCTACAGGCCTACAAATAATACTTAAGAAACTGACTAAATCAATATATGACTAAATATAAACGAATCTCTAAATCAATTAATCAATCAGTAATCAATCAATCAATAAATAAATAAATAAACAAATAGGCCTAAATAAATAAATCTATAAATAAATAAATAAATAAGAACTGAATGTGCCATTTATATTATTATTACAATTTTAATATTTTTTTATATTAATATCAGTATTAATATTATTAACTTTAAAGGTGCCCATTGATTATAATAATTCAAGACAGTTGAATACAAGAAGACATAAAAGATGTTCATCATTCCGTGCACGAACACTGCACTAAATTTACCACTCTTAGAAATTTGGCAACCCGTATCAATTAAGCAACCAATGATTGTGGCAAAATATATATTTTCCCGGTACATACTTTTTATTGTACGTGCAATACTTTCTGACGTCACGAAAAATATTGTACATACAATATTGTACGTACAATACGGAGTCTGAAGCGCACTTAATACATATTATCTGTATTATCAAAGTACTTGGAATAGCAATACGGTGAGTTCACTGAACTACGCCCTAATGCTGATGGAGTTTTAATAAAAATCTGCGTTAATCCTCTCATACATACACAGATGAACAAATAATAATAGATGCAGGTCAACACGTATGACCTCCTATGTGACATGTTATATGTGATGTACTTTATGAATATCATAAAGATCAGTATTCGTTTGTGCATATGAACTGCACATTTACGTTGCTAAATATTACTCATATATAATGACAAATATTGGTATTAAGACAATACGGTATATACATTGTATAAAACAGGTGGTGTATGACGTGCAGTCCCTAAATTCAGTAAATTTTCATCGTCAACCGTGTAATTGACTAGGATTATTTTGAAATTTTAAAACGCTTGAAATATCACAAACAAATAGGCCTATGTTGATAAATAATATAAATACAAGTTAAAACCGTTGGGGTTCGATAATGAACCCCACAAAACTGACCGAGTATATGGAAAATGCCATACGGCCGGGCGGTTTCACGAGTTGCCGGCTCGATCATGTCATCCGCCGCCTGGTATAAAACGACTAATAGATCCCTACTATCATGGCGTCAGGTCAATGTTCATCATATCCCGTATGTTTCTTAAAATTCATTCATATTTGAGACAAATTGCTGTGCCCATTTTATAGGTGCACAGGTAGATCCGTGTTTTTTTAAATTTACATTTCCTTTTAATGAAAGAATTAAGGTTTTCCACTGCACGGGGGCCACAAGGGTGATACTAATTTTAATGCTATATTTTCAAAACGAATACGTGTTCCCAATTGGCTCTATAGCGATTTCACAGAAAAGGTATTTCTAGTGCAATGCAGCGTCGGACTCTAGCTGAGAGCGTAGCCTAAGTCATTACGGACTCCAAGAAGGGCTCTCCATACACAAATGAACAAACACAAAGGAGGGTAGTCTCCTCCGTGACCAGCTTGATTTCGATGGAGCGAAACCAAATTGGCTGCGGAGGAGACGGGTCATTTTGCCATGCAAATTATTCAGTGTCAGGGCTCTGCCCGCAGTGCAGTCCATTCAATCAAATGTTGTCATCAACCTATTTGATCGTAGTGCATTTTGTTATGTGTGTGAGACGAACTGTCGCGGTAGATGCAATCATGCTTTTGTTGAATGCATTTGACAAATGCCTATACAATCAAATAGGTTCATTACAACATTTGATTGAATGGATTGAGTTACTCTAAAATGAAACGATAAAAACAAAGAATCATGAAAAAAAGACACATACAAGATAAAATAATAAAATTATATAAACAATGTTAAAGATAAAATCAAGAAAATAGAGAATAAAATTTCCTCAAATCAGAAAAAAAAACATTGACAGACATCATAATCTGTCAGAAATTAATGCATGAGATTCGAACCATCAATCTTCTCCACAAGTTCTCTTTATCCTAGCACTATAGTCTAATGCTCTGCTCGCTGGGCCACAACGTATCAGGTGAATGATTCCCGCATTATCATGAACCAGTTTGTTTGATCTTGTTCATAATTGTATGTGTCGATAGGTTTCACCCTTTAACTACTCTTAATGATCAGTGATAATAGTCGGCTTTTACAGGGATGGCGCTCTCTCATTTCCATGAACTCTATAGCGCCATTAGGCGAACGTTTACGGTATATGCTTATAGCTGGAATTCCACGCGGCAAATGAAAGAAGATAATATTTAAGGTCACTTACAACAAGTGGTATTTTGTTCAAATCTACAGATAACGCGGAATAATGTACTATAGATTTACATGATTTATTCCACAATGAACTCGTATTATTGATAATTGAAGTGGAGTTATTGTCAATGAGATGAAACGGTTTTTACTTTTGGTTCCAAATGGCATTTAATGTACTCAAAAATGTAATAATTGAATGTACAAGCAGTTTGCAAAGATTGTACTTTATCGATGATGAATATGTAGATTTGTTACCGAATGTATGATAGGATATGCATTATTGTCATCAGGGTAATCACGGTAAATAAGAGAACTTATGATTAACACACAACAAAAGTATTATTAGAAGCCGAAGACAATTCGCTGAGATTGGGAACATAATATATACTTAATAGAATGCAACGTCGGCGCGGTAGCTAAAAAGGGTATGACCAGCTGCAATTCTTATAACCTAGAAAATAAAATAATTAGGTCTAGAGAAAATTCTTTTGAATGAATGACAAAAACGTATTGTTGCTGATGTCGAACAGAAAAGTTGAATCTGTACCATTGATGATGCAATTGATGAAAACCGTTACATAATAGAACGATTGTTAATGTAATCTGGAAGGAAATTGATAAAACGAAAGATAATTTGGGTGATTTGCATTCCGAGATTGTGATCGTGTATTGTTTGTCATGTATAAAACAATTTATCTACGAAGTGGCAATGAGATAGACAAAAAGGTTACATCCAGTCCTATTTACTAAGCGTAGTATGTCTCGTAATCTAAAAAGTAAATGATTAAATCTAGACGACTTGATAGTTATTGTATTCCACAGTCGTGTACATGTAGGGCAGAATAATTGAATCTAGAAAGTGTTTCTTACCCGACTTTGATGCTAACTCGAGGCTTAAACTAGATAGAATTCTTTCTGTTTTAGCAACCTGTACTTTGATCCATTATTTAACCTACATGGGCCTTTGTCAAACATACATACAAACAATTCCGACTTGTTAACGTAGTTTAACCCTTTTTTGTAGATAAAAATGAGCTAAACCAAGCACAAGAACTCCCTTGGTATTTCATATGTGAACAAGAAAAGAACTCCTAACATTTTTGCGTAAATTGCAGGTCCAGCGTATTCCGGGTCATTTAGCATTATAGACTAAGTGAGGACAAATCCAGAGACACTTTGCAATTATTCAATTTACAATTGAGTCGTTCAATTTAGGCTAGTATCTCGAGAGACTAGCGGTATGAAGGTGAAGTCTTATTGATTCTAATATAATCTATTGAATGGACTCTCTCACCACCTGTATTAAGGCCACCTGAGTTAGCCTATGTACAACCATGTTGAATGCGTATTGCCATGATTACATTTATGTGTCAGGTTAAAAATCCGAAAAAACATGTTAAATGATGTACCATACAACAATACATACAGCATTACCACTTCTTGTAATAGCTGAGTATTACGTTTTTACCTTCTCAACTAAATAAGACAATCGAATTACCTGCATAGTGTTCCTACCGACAGGTGCATTAAGAATTAAAACCAAGAGAAAGGCATCTGATTAATTTTTATGTTCAGGTTTAATACTTTAGCGAGCAACCAACAAAGCCTAAACCTCGTCAGAATAGGCATGTTCATAATTTTCTGTAATTTTGTTCTCTTTCCCGAATACATCATTCCTATGCTTGCGATCTTTCTAGAAAGGTGAAGGAATAGACACATATGTATTTAATACTAATAGGTGTTTACTTTTCTTTGTTAAGACCAAAGTTGCTGACAGTAAGTTTTTCCTTAGGTCTTGACATAGAACTTTAAATAGCTGATTATTCAACAGACATGATGAACCTCTTCAAACATATTATTTTAAATCGTCAGTTATAGCGTTCCAATTTATGTTATTCCAGGATCTAAATATTGCACTTAATACTTTCATATTTGTATGATGTATGGATTTAACCCGTCACAAGTCACTCACCAAAGGCTGATTAATCTGGCCAGCATGTGTCATTCTCATAAATAAAACAATACTTAATATCTCCTTATACATGTTATAAGCAATAGCTCTAGATAAGTAGTGTCATCAGTAGCAACAAAAGGCGGTTCGGAAACATTGATTCCAATGTATCACCCGTGTAACATGGATGTTGTTAAATTAGGCGGGATTTCCCAGAGAGGGGATCGCGAAACCAGGGCAACGTATAAGATGTCTAATGTAGGTGACAGAAGTAGGGCAATTCCCCTCCTTGTATGTTATCTGCGAAGAAGCCAGGCTGCGTTTATACGTTTATCAAAATACATTAAGTATACGATAAATTTGAGACAAATTAAGATGTAAACTTTCTAAGAATTAACCTAAAGTAGGTCTTTTCCGATGATATCAAATCACATTTCATAAATATTTAATCAGTTATACCTTGCAACCATATCGAAGCTTATTCAAAGAATACTTGTTGTTGCATGTTTTATTGAAACAGACCGTACCAACTCCGATATTAAAAATTAGGTTTCATAAAAGGAAGTAATCTTCTTTCTTTCTTCATTTATTTTTCAAAAAGTCAATCTGAAAATCGTTAAAACTTGTTGGAGCGGAGGATGATGCGTCGTTTTACACGAAAAAAGGATATAAAAACATGAACCGCTTGAGTATATAGTTTGAGTGTTGCCCTTATTTATGAGAATGATACGTGTTGTCCAAGTTAATAGGTATTTGGTGAGTGACATGTGGTGTTGTATTTTATACATTGGTAAATCATGAACATGATGGAAGTGTGAAGTGGTAATTGGAATGCTTTATCTTAGAAAAAGGAAAAAATAAATTGTGTATAATTATGCATCGTTTAATGTACAGGCATATTTGAAGAATTTCCTATTAGCTAATAATATTAAGGATGCTAAAATATTAATCTAAAGACTTTCCTCATTTATCTACACCATAAATGTTGTACCTGTGATCAATATTACTAGGCACAAATTCACAGCAAACATTGGAAAATCCTCCCATTTCAGCCACATTTGAATCAAAATTTCATCAACCCTTAAAGTGAAGAGTGAAGAAGTCATTAAAAATATTGTCATTAGATTTTTTAATGAAACATTTAGCAAAAAATAAGGAAAACAGCAGTGAAAAAATTGAAGCTCCATTCAAATACCTATTTTCTCTACTTTAAGTAGAGAAGTTACATTTTCATGTAATAATGTCCTATTGTGTCTTCACACAATGACGGCTCTGGGCTTAACCACTAGCAGGATATGTTAACACATCTATGTTACTAACAAAGGTGCAAACATTTATGATGATTTTTACGGTTTTCCGAATGAGCAAATCACTGACGGGATCACTGAATATGCCTTTAATGTGCGGATACTATTTAGAATAAAGCTCACAATACGTAAAATACCAAAAAGGTCAAGTTTTTGTGCAACGTATAGAAAAGGAGCTAAAAGAATCAGCAAATCGGCATTTATCAAATTCAAAAAAATTAACTTGTCCGCAGCCCTAACAATTCCTCGGGGGGAATTTAGTTGTTATTTTGCGATGTACCATCTTCTTTAGATGCATTAAATAATTATAAAGACCCGGTCATTCACTGTTGAAATGTACAGTCATATATATGTCCATCCATTTATAAGTAGGACGGCGGTGGACTTGAAATCGTCGAGATACCCGCGGGATTCAATCACCTATGTGCAGTACATGCTTCACTAAAGATCGACATCAACCCATAATTGCTTTAATTTTCTCAACATATGAAACTCGTAAAGACAGTTCACTAAACTACACACTTATTTAATTCTTGTTGGATTAGAGGTCAATTGCGAATAACCATACATCATAACCCTAATAATGGATTTATAGTTCGTTCACTAGAATTTGAGAATTCGTTTGTCCCTAGATATCTTAATATTTTTGTAGGAACATTAGAATATAATATGTTCGTAGGAATTTTTCATTTGTAGAAGAGAACATAATATTTGTCTACTGTCTGGAACTTGAACTTGCAAAATGCACACGAGAAAGCATTGTCCTTGATTCACAAGTTATCATTCGGCAATAACTATGCAGACGACATTAGAAACATCAAAGAACATCTTTTTAATGTCGTGATTTTGGCTTTTTCAAAGCAAATAGATAGTATATTAACAAAAACGCATTCAGAATTTGTAGTATAAGATGAACATTTAGTTCAATGCATATTTGGGGAAGCATTTTCACATATTTGCCAAAAATAGAACAATATATTTTTCCAGTGTCTGGGATTCAACCAAAATATTTTCATACAAATCAGTGCCTACCAATGCAATTTGAACCTCTTAGGACTATATAGGGCTGTAGAAAATATTGAAAAATAGTTTATCAACACATTGTAAATACCCAATAATCGAAACACATACAAGTATGTTTAGCAATAACATCATATTCTGTTTGTTTTACAAACAACGAAAGGTCACAAAGAAGTAAGAATCAAACAGCAAAATAGCAAAAGATGGGAACGACATTATAGAAAAAGGGCAAAAACAGACACAGACATATCTCTGTTTTTATATTTAATTAATTAAACATTCCAGCAAAGATATACATGTACATGTATATAAAGGACAGTTTGATATTTACGCCGGGAAAGTGGCAGTTTTGAAGAAAAAAAATCGACAAAAAATTCGCGTTCCCTACTTCCCTTTCCGATTTTCTGATTCCCCCATCGTTTTCCTCTTTTTCTTCATTTAAAGCTTAATATTCCCCGCCCCCCCCCCCATGGTCCAAGTAAAAACAAAATCAGACCCCCCCTAGACCCCTTAAAACTCACACTCCCCTATGCCGTGAAACTGAACGATCCCTCGGAGTGGATGGAGTGGGGATGAATACCTCAATATGAAAACTTGTGGTCATCTGCTATTTATTTTTAATATACTTCAGTGCATATTTAATTAAGGATATTATTTGTAATATGTAAATGTATGCAGCCTGGAGGATGAGCTAAATTTACTGGTTTTCGACCCAGGAGTGTAAGGTGTCTTCACAGGGCCTCCGGGCTTCTAGGCACGTTATTCATGGTCATTAGGCAAACATCAAAATAAAAGTGCAACTCGCACGGTGAGTCAACTTCTGGTGCTACCATAAGCCGCTGAGAAATTAAAAATTCGCACCTTATAAATTCTCCTCCTTTGACTAATTTTAACAAAAATGAGCAGGATGATGGGCGACGATATAATTGGATACAAAGTTCACTTGACTTGCTACATATGCAGGATCTAATAGTGCCATCGCTAACATTGTTAACCATAGTGATTTCATCTCCGATAGCGAAGTTCAATAACCTCCATTCAACAATTCATAGTACAAAAATTGATCTCAAGTTATGGAGGATGAGTTTTTGTACCCAATACAATGAAAGGTCATTCTATGAATGTAGAAATCTATTGGGGTTAAGGAACTGTGCCTGGTCAAATTTTGAACTCACATTTAATGGAGGTAATATTGAACAACGTCACGCTTTTTTATTACTAAAATACTTAGTTACTAAATATTAATATAAGGTTCAATACCACTAATTATCTATTACCCGGTTCTCAATGGGAAAATGGCTAATCGGGCGAAATTTTCTCATAATTATTCAGAACTCTCAAAGTTAAACCACAGTATCAAGTGAAACTAGATGATTTAGATGCCAAATGATCAAAAACTCAATATAGGTTAACCTGAGACGTTTCTTGTTTTAACGCTTTGAACCGTAAACACCTTAAAATAGCAGTGCGCCCTCGAAGCTGAAAGTTACAGTTAGGTAGGGTGAATATTTACTAAAAAGCGATGCCGTGTGGATAAATTTTGTTAATATTATAACTAAAATGTCATAATGAGAGAAAATATGCCAATTCGAAGCATCAAAACCGAAAATGTACTTTTTTGGTTATATAACTTGGTCAATTTCAATGATTTTAAAGCAGTCATTTCAGATGCCACACAAACAAATAGTTCCTCGTTGTATTTCTTCCATGCATCGCCCAGGCCTATTGGTGGTATTTAACCATAAATGACCAAATTAAATTGAAACCTGTGGCATATTTTAAAAACAAACTGAAGAATTTTTCCGCGTCTTCTTCCAACGCAACAGGTCTCGAAGTTTGATAAACGCAACGCGTATTTCAGTTGAAGATACGATTTCGTTTTTGGAATGTTAAACTGTCATCGGATGTTTAATATGGAATATAGATTCATAATCATATTAATTGGTCGTTGAGTCTTAAAGATACATAAGTTAATAAACTGTCGAAGCACGTGACAAATGAAGACACGTTTATTGCGTGCCAAACAAAAGTTGTGAGCGAAAGTCAAAGTATAGGTGCGAAATTGTACTTTTTTGTCAATCTGTGAACTTGATGGCCCGTGACCTCAATTAACTCCGCTGTGACCTCATTTTCGCATCACGATATTGTGCAGCGAGTACATTGCCGCGTTCTCAATATTGTGACTTTTGATTCTTTATTTGGTAGCTATTTGGTGTTTTCTCAAGTTTATTTTTCAACTTATATTATGTAGCTCACACTTTTCCAATTTTATTCTTGTTTCTGCCTATTTTTAGTGATTATAATCTAATTTACATGGTATAAGTGGTGAAATAGCATTTTTAAAATGGCATGCGATGTCTTGTCGATTAAATATTAGTTCTTAAAATTTCACTTCTTAAACAAAGGACGTTCAAACATGTTAGACGTTCAACTGTTAAATACTTGATATCATGAGCCTCAGGCATAATAAGTTGGATAGTGTCATGGACGCTAACACTTGGAATGTTCGAAGAAAATCTGATACCAATTCGCAGATTTATTTTTTCTATATTTATCCTCACACTTCTTAAGTTACTTGGTATGACCGCATCTACATAGCTCTTCATAACAGTCGTTCCCTGACATTCAGGTAGCGTATTTCATTATTTATTTTAATGTAGACAGAGACTTTTCAAGTGTTAGAAAACACCATACTATTCAATCAAACCACTGAACTACTCACCGTAGACAGTAGTGATGTAACAGGATTAATTACCATAGCAATGGGTTTACACTATGTATTGCCCCGCACTATAAGCAGGGTGCATTAATCACCTGTGTATGTGTGCAAATGACAGACAGAAATTGACAACGATACCGCTCTTTTCAAAGACACTATAATCTTAAAGGTGCGAGTAATCAGCATGATGTGAAAATTCTACAGATTTATAATACAGGTGGGTATTCATTTCAAATGGAGTCACCTATTCAGGTAGCCCCATTTGAAATTCACACTCCCTGAGTGGAAGATTAAAGTCATGTCTTTCATAGGGGTGTATGGATTTCAAATAGAATATCCCAACTGAGATCAAATAACACTTATTGTTATATGGTGACTTTATTGAATTGTTTCAATAAATGCAATACCATCTACAAACACATTTTCAATATGTGTATACAATCGCGAAAATATGGGCGATTAATCGCTGGTCAAGGGTATGAAACGGATAACAAAAAAACCAACATAAATACAAATGGTCCAAAATCGATTTTATAGGAATCGTGACTAGGGCATATTTTTCAATACTTTACGCCTTAGGATTTCCTATATAATATTCATCTAGATAATAACATTTCTCTCATTATTTTTTTCCAATAGAATAGAATATGTACTTTATATCGTGTATAAAATTAATAACCCTCTGGTATTGTCTTTCTCTGGGGAATTTTTATACTCTCATCTGCTTTCGACTGTGTGGCCAAACTTGCTGCGGGATATAATCTTGCAATTTTCATCTACCATTACGTTTTAAAAAGCATCGAAAATTGTATCCATTAAACGCAATTTATGTGTGTTCAACTCAATTAGAATGTAAACATACACCTAGCCCCTTATCAATGTACATCAGTGGCACTTTACATGTATAACTTAGCGAAAACAAAATAATAACATTAAAATGTTGTTTAAACAAACTGTAGGTAACAAGATCTGGAAGAAAATTTACAAAGCGCCAAACTAAGATGCAATATTTATATATCAAAAATTCCACGTGAACATAGCATATGAACAAACATTAAAATGTGAGTTTCTTATGTTTCGTGTTTATGTTGTCAAAAATGATAAATTTAAAAGTGCTGTGAACTCCAAAGTTCACGACCGATGGGAGTTTATATAGGGATCTGTATACAAACAGAAGCGACAACGCAATGCATTATTATGACTGACAATGTGATCACAATAATGCGTAAAATTGGGAAACGTAATTCGCCATTGCTGAGTGCAGTGGCTGTGTCAAAAATAGAGCATCCTGAAAAGTTGAGCGAGTAAATTTCTGCAGCTAGATTTATCCTGTTTAACGGGTGAATTGAGCAGCAGTTGTAAACAATAATAAGGTTTAAAATTCCTAAATAACCTGTTTAAATATTTAAAGCAATTAAAGCAATAGTGTACGATTTCCGTAAAATTTTGATTTTGTTATTCTTTGCCTAAAATGTTGAAATAATATTTGTTATGACGGTCAGGAAAAGAGTCTACCCATTTAAAACAGAAATAACGATGTAAAGTGAAAGAAATCCCACGCACTACTGGCTATTTTGGCCGTTTAATATGGAGTTTTATAGGGGGCTTTAATGTGGGACTGGGAATTATGACATTTTGTATGAAATTGTTTTTTGTTGACTTACAAACATAACGAATTTGGCTGATTCCATTTAGGTATAAGTTGGGACATGTGTAAACATTACAAAACATAACAAAAAATCAGGTTTGAAAAAAAAAAAAAAGGGGAAATTTTCATATTATAAGATCCTACATAATAAGGCTTTATCAGGTTGTTCAGTTAAAACAGGTTTGTTTACACTTTTATACAACTTGTTTTACAGTGTATGTAGTTCCACGAGTCATGCAACGTTTTGCTTGAATGCAGATGTTCATTTATTGGAATCCAATTCTTGCATAAAGTATACTAAAACAAGTTACGGTTCGATTTATTATATCATAATATATTTTCATATTCTGTTACTTGATAAGTATGAATGAAATTGGGAAACAGAATATAATATATGAAAATAGTTGGACTACCAAAAGCCATGCCCCTACAACTACTGACCACTATGGACGTATCAACATCAATCGCCATTTTTCCCTTTCGGCAAACCCACACCCTTCTAATGCCGATTGTTTCCCGATTATTTTTGCGTGGCTAAATACCATTTAACTTTTGTCACCACGCACGTGGCTGTTTCAGAAACAAAAGACAAACTAAAAGCCCTCTGGTAAAACTGATTACAATGAATGATTACAAAAATCTGGTGACAAATTTGGTTTCCTTAAATAAGTCAGAGTTACTAACCGTCATTACATGGAAATAGTAGTTAATACTCCTAAAATACTACCAAAAATCGGCTTATAATAAAACCGCTGTTGTACTTTTGAAAATATGATCTTTTATGATGCATAACAGGATTGTTGTGTGGAGAAATATTAAGATCATTTTATGCGATAACAAAATATTGAAGGTTTCCGTTGTTATAACAATTGTTAAAGCATAATCCTGTTACAAAGATGCCCAAAAGCGTTATAAATATTAATTTGTAGGATGGTTTATTCAAAAAGCTTCAAAAGTGTGTTCCAAATGCTCAAACACTTGAAACAACATCCTCCCATATGGCTTGTGTTTGCACAATGAATCACGGATACAAATTTCCCAAATTTATGCGAAATTTCCAAGCCAAATACCATTAATACCAGCGTTTCAACAATATAGTCTATCCACTCTTAAGTACAAAGTGACAACTCGCGCGTATACAGCGCGTAAACAGTGCAGTGCTGCGTCTCTGCTGAGGTATGCGTGCCTTCAAAGTCGGCACAATGAGCTACAGTGTGTGCGTCCGCGTCGGTACTTTGTACTTCAGAGTAGACTGACTGTAGTAAACTACATTTGAATGTGATATCTTAACGCTGAGACTAGTATACAGGTACTGTCTCTGTCTTATATCTGGACATATGATAAATTCCATAGGTAGGCCTGTATCATTGATACTTTCACTTCAAACTTGAGAACACACAAGATAATGTTAAATAGGTACACACACTCGCATAATACGTATACATTTCACGATACCTGACCTAAATATACACCAAGAATTCATCCAAGGGATTTTAATTGCGAAATACAAGCCTAAGGCACACGTTTGGTATGATAAAGCCTATACTACAGGCTGGTCACTTTGCACAATTTTAATGAGACGCGTTATTTTATCGTGCTTATACATACCATCATGTCGGTTTGCGTGTAAATTTGTCTTTAGATTATATTAAGTTCGCTTTTTAAGTGGGTAAAGGTCTAGGTAGCTTAAATTGGGGTGATCGGTACTATTTACTAGAATTATACACCTGAGATTTCGTGAAATAAGAATGGAGGAAAGTTGATGCATATAAATTATATTATAGTATCTAGTGATGAAAGAGTTATATTGGAATTACACGAAATATATATGTAAATATGGAAAGTTGAAACAAAATATAACATAGATTGATGTTTTTATCTCTCATGAGACATGTGAGAAGATTATCAAGTGCATGTAAATACATTAGAAGTCAAATCACTTTGATTGTTCTTTCAATGCTTTAATATTGTATATTGAGGTATCGAGCCCTTAAGGTGGTACTACACCCCTGATCAATTGTGTGACTAATTTTTCGCAAAAAATAACTACACACTGGTAACAATAGTTATGTATATCATAGGGGCAAGGAATCCAATTACTTCACTGAAATTTCAATGATTCAAGACAGGTGGTTCATTATATATGTTAAGAAATGAGGTACATGGTAGCGGTACCTCTTTTCTTATCATAAATAACATACCGCTTGTCTTGAGTCACTGAAATTCCGGTGTAGTAACTGGATTCCTTGCCCCTATAATATACATAACTTTTGTTAACAGTGTGCTATTATTTTTTGAGGAAAAATGCAAAAATAGTCACAAATTTATCAAGGGGGTGTAGTACCACCTTAAACCATCCGGAATGTTTTCCGATTGCCTCAGAGATAAATATACAAACAAGCCCCAAGTTTGTATCTCTTCCAAAAAACAAACTAGATATTTATCAATTTATAACGTCACACATAAAATAACAAATGACGTTAACTATACCTGACGGCTATAATTGTCCAAAATATCCTCAATAATAACAATACAAGTTTGGATTATGTAAGTGCCAAGATAATTTATATAGACAATCTACAAAAAAGAGCAATCTTGTTTCACATATTTAATAGTAAGTGAATCTTGGTTAGATTATGTCAGATAGCCTATCTACATGATCAACGTAATAGTTCATAGCATTTGAAATATATATCTCCATCTTTAATATACGTTCTTGAACTAAATAAATGAGAATGAGATACACAAGATTACGTGAGTATGCATATCAGAGGCAAGCACTGTATATGTACGATATTATCCCTGCAGACATATTTTGAGCTTTCCCAATTATGGTATATCGGTCGTGGAAGATTTAATTGGGGTTGTATGGCTAGGATTGAGTAATGCACTAGAGGATTAACAAAATAATTAAACAATTCATGAATAAGTACACATGGAAAATAAGTTGAATGTAAGAAAATAATTTAACGAGATTTCTGTGAGGGTATTTGCTATTGCAGAAGTTAATTGCGTTGGTTGGGTTGAATTTTTGCTTAAAACGTGAACGAAGAGTGATTCTTTCAAAGTGATTCCGTCAAAAAGTTAATTAATTTACTAATTATGATTAAGAATGCTTTAACTGATTATGACATCTCAGTTATTGTAAGTATAAGTTCCAGTAATTGCGATGACATTAAATATGCTCATTCAAATTAAGACTGTATTTTAGATAATGGAAGCTTAATGCATTAATGCACCACCAAAATACTGCAGCAATAGTTATAGACTAATCAAAACCATTGTGAACACTCTCTGCCTGTTTGCGTTTTTTCATTGATTTTTCTAGAGATATGTCCTTAGCAATCGCCCTTAAATGGCCAGTAATTATGTAAGGCCACGTCGGCAAACTATCTCGTTTTCAAAATTAGCGTTGATAATCTATCTACGGACACTCCAGGTGATTTAAGTGGGTAATACTTGAAATTGATGGGCTTGCTTGTGTATATTAATGATTTCCAATTGAAATTCACTCATTGATACTTTAGCAAGTTTATATGGCGTACTTTATATCTACAAAATGCTGGGCGTGAGTGATCCGCATTATGCATGGTCAGGAAAAGTCCAGATAGCCTTTTTAAACTTCATCATTGATACACAAGGCTTCTTTAATTTTAAGCTATTAGGAGTATTCAAAGATAAAGCAGTTTCCATGGCAACGGCCATTTATACTAAACGAATGTGAAAAATTAAAATGTTCATAAATCTTCTTCACACTTTATTTATAAACCCTTAGTTTTACCTTTAAAGTTCTGTCTGTATATCTTCTGCACAGTGAAAACCAAAATTATGTGCGCGTCTTGTAAATAGGAGTACTATCTACTTATAAAACGCAGTATAATAAAGAATCGACACCTGTTTTCTAAGTTTCTAACTCTCCCTTCCCTCTATTGGTTTGTCCCGTCAATTTCCATACTCATAATAAACGCAACATTACATTAGAAATAGTAATAATGATTTGCATAAATGAATGCGTTGCATACTTTCTAATTGAAAAAGAATCTGTATAAAGGAATCATAAAAACACTGACCAGAATTCAGTTGCAAATCATTATTACGTGTGCTCTTTCTAATTTGCTTAGGGAAATTGACGGGACAAGCCAATAGAGGGAAGGGAGAGTTAGAAACTTAGAAAACAGGCTTCAGTTCTTTATTATACTGTGTTATATAAGTAGATAGTGCTACTTTAAGGGTAGACGAGGTATTGTTGGTCGAAGCAGCCAAAATATCGATTTTCATTAACTAAATCAATATATTATTGAAAATTAACACCTTGATGTTTTCCAAAAGTTCATTCTACAAATCATACACTTTGAAAACTTGCTTGATTTATTGTTGTTAATGAGTTATGTACGTTTTACAAAAGTGTTGTTGTTTTAGCCCTCTTTACAACATAACGCAAGAACCACAGGACCTACAAAAGTATATCTGTGATGTTTGAATCCTTCTACACACTTACTATGAAATGATCAATGCAATTTTTGCCAAATCTCACTACTATTCGCAAGATGCTGTGAACTACCAAATCGCAACATTTTAAAATAGTTGCTATAAACCTTAAATATGCACAATAGGCTATGCCAGTTGAAATCCATACACTCCCTGGACGACATGACCTTAATCTCACACAGGGGGTGTAGATTGCAAATGGATTCACCCATTCAGATAACCCCATTTGAAATTCACACTCCCTATGTGGAAGATTAAGGTCATGTCTTCAATGGGGTGTATGGATTTCAACTGGAATAGCCCAATTCGTCTCCTATTTACAAGACGCGCACATAATTTTGGTTTTCACTGTGCAAGAAGATACACAGACAGAACTTTAAAGGTAAAACTAAGGTTTTATAAATAAAGCGCGAAGAAGATTTATGAACATTTTAATTTTTCACATTCGTTCAATCATGAAACAAAATGATACGAATTGTTCATTAACGATGCAATGCACGCCTCGTAAAGATAGCTGGATATCACGATATGCTTTCTGACTGTATGATGAACTCCCTAAAATGTCGCCTTCGCACACGTAAAACCCACACTATATTGTGGATATTTAACCCTTAACACACAAGAAACAATAAATAGGTAATAGAAACGGGAGAGGCGGCACACCTGGAGACAGATGACGACAATGATACCATGGAATAAATTTTCCTTTTATTCTATCCTTAAAAATATTATATGAAAGTCGTGCACAGTAATATTGGCATGGATTTGCATGAATGAATGCGTTGCATGCTTTGTAAGACGTAAAGAATTTACAAGGAAATATAATACCAGTAAGTTCTATGTCAGGTCAAAGTTTGCATGAGGTTTGAAGAAAGATATGAAACAAAGCTTATGTTCTGTCAGGAACTCTGAGCTACAAAGAGCAAAAGTTGTACTTCATACTTGACGTCAACTGAAACATATACTTTTAAGTTGAGAAAAGCTGATGATTGTTGATATAAAACATGATGCCTCAATCCCCCGGCTCAGTCCATCTCGACTTCGCATATGTAATGCTCATTGGACCATAAAGGTTGGTTATGTCGATTCGAACGTTAACCTCTTTTGATGTGGAGTTTTTACTACCAATAATTAGCCTATGCCTGATTTCAGTTTGTTCACGCATCATCATCAATCTAAAATAAATCATCTAGTAAGTAAATATAAAATTGCCCATTTCAAACTTTAATAAACCAAAATATGACAAATTATTTTGCAGCCATCAATTGAAACTAACGTTAACTTCCCACGAATCTTTAAGTCGTTTCAATCCTTAGACAGCCAAAGGTGATCCACAGTTCGGCCGTTATGTTTTCATCAAAGTTTAATAATAATCTGGTTGTAAAACGGTCAGTGTGGCATGAGAGATTGAGAGGAGATTTACCGCATCTTTGCTACGTTAACAGGTGTTTTAAATCTATAACAACAAATAGCAACATGTATCCATCTCACTTTGCTTGCATATACCTTTGAACGCTTTCCTTATTTTCTTTACTCTGTCTGTCTGTCTGTCTGTCTGCCTCTCCTCCCATCAGCTCCCTCTATCCCCCCTCTCTCCCTCTTCCTCCCTTTCTCCTTCGTATGTTTGACTTCTCTTCTTCCTACTCTCCCATTTTGTTTCTGTTCTACGTTCTATTGTTCTGTTCTTCTTTTTTTCTTCTGTTGTCCTTTATTTTTCCCCATCATTCAATTTTATCACTCCTTATCCCACTCTCTCTTTTCCTTCTACCTACCTACCCTATGCGTGTGTTCAGTATACACACGTAAGTCAGTTTAAAAAATCTCTGCAACACCTTAGTGTTTATCGTATATCATTTTTGCGATGCCTAGCAATGTACCTCTCACTTGTTTATGTCTTAAGAAGGTGAGAAATTACAGCATCAACGAGTTTGACAATAGTAAAAGACGCCTCGACAAGATGAAGACTGTCCCCACGAACTCACGTCAATTCTCATCGTCATCAAGGAGAATCAAAAGCCATATCAAATAACCTTTTATGCCGAGTGTACACTCGAGTCGCTGGTGGCAAGCGATTTTGTAATGGTCATTCAAAAATGAAAATACTTTCTTTCGCTACAAAAACAACTTTGCTAGTTGGTTATTCTTTGATCGCTGATTAGCAGCGACTGAAGTATAAGTACAACCTATAATTCGGACAAGATAATGTGTGACTGCTTGGTGTGAGGATAACCCTACCTAATGCCCATGGCGATATATGCCCGTGACCATGACGACATTGTCGAACGCATCAATGACAAAACTACTTCTAACCTGATGCACAGGTCGTCCGATGAAGCACAGATAACGCATTGCGTACAGTTATTAACTTTAATCAGTTATTTTTAATCACAATTATTATTAAAAGTATTATTCATCCTACCACGAATGAAATCCAACAAAATGATATTGTCAGATATCAATTTTATTTACACCTCATCATGTGTTTTAAAGGAGGGCAACAAAATAGCGGATTGACGTTTCTTAACCAACGTACTGCCCTTAACATCAGCAAATTCGGATTGTATTGATTATGGGTATTGACGGACATCTGCAAGGCAAGGTACTCAATCGTTGTACATGTATGCAGGTAAACCAATGCAATGGTGAGCCAGGTGAAAAACTCGCTTTCTTGTTTCAATCTTGTAAGACTTGCCGCAGAATGAATTCAATACCCCTAAAGAAATAGACAATGCTTTGCTGAAATTAACGTGCATTAGAAATTGTTGCATCAGAGAATATACACAAATATATCAGAGAGTACATTGACCCTTTAGTAATTTTCAATGTGACTTTGCTGGCGTTGACGAAGTAGTTCGGTTGCCCTTAAATGTTGTCCCTAAACAATACCTGGTATTAAATTGATGATTTTTAATCAATTCTACTTCCCCATTAAATATCTTATTTTCAAATTGTTAATGTCAAATGAGTTACAAATTTGTATCCAACATTCAAACTACCTGGGCCAGACACATTTCACATTTGTCATGTTTGTCCCAGAAACTATTCATAAAGTTAAGGCACTCAAATATGTATCGCGTCCTATTTGGTCAAAACGTCTTTGGCTCTGGTGCAAAAAGGTCCGGGTTCGATCCCCGGTAGTGGAAAATTTAGCCATTATCTTTGTTATGATTATTATATGTATTTGCATGATCGAGGGCAGATGCATTTGTTGATATAGATCTCACAGCCACTTCGATAAATGCATCGCCTGTATAGCACGTATCTCCTCCAACAGATTCAGAGGTGCTACTTGTATTATAAGACTGCTCATTTTGAAACTTATAATCCTCCACGTATAGATGACGTTACTATAACATTCTTCATCATTGGTGTGCTACGTGACATTGTCTGTTTAACCAGCTGGGCTGGTCCGGGTGGACACACACTTGGGTCCTGATAGGACCAGGCTAAAGCAGAATATTCAAGCCAAGCTTAAAAGCTTATAAGCATGTTGGCCAGTATAAAGAGAAATCTAGAAAGAAACTGAATGAAAAAAAAGGAAAAGAAAGGCCACTGCCAACAAACCTGATAAAAAGGCTGTAGCATGTGAATGGTTAAACGACAATACGAACAACATTTTAAATCTCTGCAACATCTTAGTCAGTGTTATCGTATATCACTTTGGCGATGCCCTGTACCTCTCACTTGTTTATGTCTTAAGAAGGTGAGAAATTACAGCATCAACGAGTTTGACAATAGTAAAAGACGCCTCAACAAGATAAAGACTGTCACCACGAACTCTCGTCAATTCTCGTCGTCATCAATGAGAATCAAAAGCCATATCAAATACACCACATTTCGCCATAATGCATTTTAGAAACGCTTGCTGTTAGAATAAGAAAATTTTTAATTGTAATTATTGCACAGATCACGGCGACCCTGTGACCTTTCCGGAAAAAGCCGAGTGGCAGGTTTTTCAAATAAATATTTTCTGTGTAAAAACTGTACCATCAGATAGGTAATGGAATATGTGAATATTAACTGTACATCTATCACAACAATTTTTGATAACAACTTGCGTCACAATTGATCTAGTATAGAAGGTAGAGAATTTATTTCAATCTTATATACGCCATTTTTTTTTTTTTGAAATTAAGTGAAAATTAATTCTGTAAAAACTGTATTTTTTTAATGTAATTTTCACATTAGACCCGACAAAAGATTACCGTTTTGTTGTTATGATAATCTAATCTTTTTATTTCGTAAATAAAATTAGGGTCTAATGTGGATTTAGGATGCAAACTGGAACAATCCAATGCCTTGTCAAAAGCATTTGCTTCAAAATGGAGTTCGGATGCACTTCGTAATACAACTTCCGCCACACTACGGGAAACCACATGCACAGCAGAGCACGTGGCCGATATCAAAATCGATTTTATGTATTGTGTATGTAGGCCTATTCATAGGACCCTCGTATTAATTGTCTCTATGCGCTTAAGAATTCAACAATATAAATAATGGTAGCTTTATTATATTACACATTAATGTTTTAAGCCGATAAAATTCCAAAATATGATGTAGTAATGAAGTTGCGATTTATTAATAATATATGTTTACATTTTCACAATGACACTATCAAGTCCTTCGTGGTCGAGCGGTCTAAGGCGCTGGTCATATGGTATACCGTACGTGATAGCCAAAGCGGTGGGGCGTGAGTTCGAACCCCGCCTCTGCCAAACTTTAAAAGAAGTGAAATTTTACTTTTTAAAAATTTCATATTGGGGAAATGTGACTGGGAGAATTTATGTATGGCGTGGAGTGGTGTGCATATCAAATAACCTTTTATGCCGAGTTTACACTCGAGTCGCTAGCGGCAAGCGATTTTGTAATGGCCATTCAAAACTGAAAGTACTTTCTTTCGCTACAAAAAACAACTTTGCTAGTTGGTTATTCTTTGATAGCCGATTAGCAGCGACGAAGTAT